>NW_008623902.1:51227-75865 GCF_000691845.1 Merops nubicus
ACTACGTGACAATAGGGACAACAGCTCTTTTAGGAAGTTGATACTGGATGCTGATATTTCAGCAGCTTCTATCTGATTACAAGTCTTGAGAGATCACAAAGCCTGAAACATAACTACAAGAGAAAACAACCTGCCTGAAGTGGGCTTTCTGTTATTATCTCACATGGAACTGAGGTGGTATCTGCTGTCCTATTCATTTTGACAGCGCTTACTTTCACACCTGTACTTTCAGAAACATCCTGTTCCAAGAAACGGAACGAATATAGAGGAAAACCATCTATTTTTACTCCAACCATATTTTTATATCAATTTCCCAGTGCTTACTGTCTGAGTGAGCACAAACTGCACAACGCCATCTAAAAATAAGCCCATACATAGTTTTTAGTACCAGAAAATAAATCCATTTATTTAGTGCAGGAAAAGCATATCAACAGCTATTCTTACTGATTCTGTCAAGATTTTAAAACTAAACTTAAGCTGGTTTTGAGGCATTTTCTGAAAAGTTCTCCTCTGTTCTCAGATCACCAGCTTTGTCACCAGAATGCTCTGCTACCTAACCCAGCAGTGAAAGCATAAACTTTTCACATCTCAAGATATTATGGGCTGCACTGAAGAAAACAGCCTTCCCGTACAATACCAGGAACCAGAAGGTTCCCAGTAGAGTCACTTTCCCCTCAATGTTCTCCTCAGATTTCAGCCATACTGGGGAGGAAAAGCAAGTCACTGTTAAATGTCAAACTTATCTCCTCCAAAAGCAAAAAATAACGGTGGATAGGTCAGTGACTGTATAAGAATCAGAATCATCTAAGGTTGAATATTACTAATCAAGATCTCACTTCACAAGGGAACGCTCTAATCCTTATGTTGCAAGAGGAGCACATAACTACCTCTTTTGGAAGAAAGGGGAGCTGGTGCCCTGTGCACATACTGATAACCTAAAAACCTAAAATCACTTCAGGCTGTGAATCCCAGTTGCAAGGAGGATGCATTTAGGCTATGGGCCAGCATATCCTGTTTTCCTGATTTTGCAGCTGAGTTCCTGACAGAAGCTTCCAGTGCTGCCTCCTGGAGTGTGCTCCCAGATTTCTCCCATGGAAGTAAGCATATGGCCTAGGGAAAGGGATGGTATATGTTCAAATCTAAACAGGACAAAGATGAGATGCAGTGTAGCATGCACCTAGACAGTGCTCTCCTGTCCCATAATTGAGACACAGCTGAAGGTACCCAATGCCTGCAAATTCATGTTGTGTGCACTTCAGGAATATTCCTTCACATGACCTTTTTGATGGTTTATCCAGGCAGTTACTCCAAACTGCAGCCAGAGCAAACTATCTAAATGCTTACAGAATTTTCATTCTGAAAGCCATCCCATTCTTCAGCTTTGGCTTAACCTTATAATTTAGAAAACACAATAAATACTGTAATTCTGACTGCCACTTAATTTTCTGCATGCATTCCAGCATACTGGTTTTGATTAATTCAAAGCCCACCATCTCTGCTCCTGCTCTGTCCTAGCAAACAGACATTCCAGATCCAGAAACAGACAGTTAAGTTTATTAAACATCTAATGCTCATCTCCTGTACAATTTAAACTGACACACTGACCTAGTTAACTTTTTGGCATCACAAATACTCTCAGCTTAGGGAGGGTGGTGGTTCTGCGGCAGTAATAGGAACCAGATATTTCCTGTAATGTTTGCCCATTTTAAACATCTCAAATAGAAGAGTTAAGAGGCTCCGATAGTAGCAGTTTGGATGAAGAAGTAAAATTAAATTGGACTGAGAGTCTATCAGCAATATCACTTTGGGAACCCTGAGTTCATGAAGCACATGTTTTTACGTAAGTTAACTGATACAAGTCTAGCATTAGAAGAGTAAAAAATAAAGATTTTATCTTGATTTTCTTTTTAAAGCAGCTGTATGATCTTTAGATTAAGGCCCTGAAATTTCTTAATAAACCAGATAGGGCATTTTCTAAAATTAATCTGTTAAATTTAGGGATCTGAAGTTAACACATATCAACACTTAGCAACTTCTAATAAGAAAGCTTTTCAGAAACATAATTTTTACATAGATCTATGAGGAAATAAAGGACTTTATTTTACTCACATTCTCAAAAGAAAACATGTTCTCTTCAGTCCAGAACAGCGAACAGAAACAGTGTTCCTTGACTCAGAGTGAGAATTGTTCAGCAAATTTATAATGAAATATGTAAAATCTGCAATTTGAGCATCTTCATTTTGTATGAGCAAATATACAGCACAATGAGGCACAAGACCTGTAGTTATATCTGCACAGGCTTACCTCTGTATCTGTGACACCAGTGACACACGTGCTTTCTGTCCTCAGTGCCAAAGAAAGGGAATCTCCAGAGGGCCCCCAGCGTTGCACTGATCTGTCCAAAGCTAGGCACACGCTGATTTCATTTAAGACCTTCAGTGATGAAAAGTCCACCATCTCTCCATGGTCTCCAACTGCTGAATTCTGGGCTCAAAGCACCTGCACCAAGTTGTGCCTAGGTATCTGCTGATGGGCAGCGCCCTCGGGCTTCCTCCTGGATGCGACCTCCAACTGGCTGGAACCTGCTATGAAGTATCAGATACAAGCGAGCTCCCCAGGCCCTGTTCCTGCTTCAGGTCACACCTGAACATGTGTTCCTCAGAGCAGAGTAACCAGCAGGCCCAGATGGTCCCCAGCACAGCCTGAGACCCAGGCTCAGCAAGGTAGAAGTGCCCATTGGGAGGAACTGCTAACAAAGCTGTGAAGGCTTACTGATTAAGAAACTGTTGACTGATGTTAAAAGCAATCACAGATTGTACACAGAGAGCTGCTGGAGTTTCAGTTTGAACCTAGTGCATGACAAAAGCTTTCAAAGCTTTCAAAATTCTGTCTCCAAATCCCAGAGGTCCAAGCCCAGGTCTTGCTGATGACCTGTCTGTCATCACTACCAGATGCGTTAGATAAGGGAGGGAGGGAAGGAAGGAGCAGAGTGGCTGAATCGTGTGATGTTTTAATCACCTGCCCAACAAGCATTTGAGAGTCAGGGAAGCATTAGGTAAATAACAATCTCCTTAGCCAAAACATTCATGGGCCATTGGAAAAAGCTGGGGAATGGTAGATACTTCATCAGAAACCAGGAGTAAAGAAATGCTGATGTTGCCAGTTACAGAAATGTGTTGCTGTTGTCTCAGTTTGGAAGAAGGGGGTTAGTAAATGCATATGATACAGCGAAGCTGGCAATACCGCTGCAAGTATCAGCGAAATCGGAAAGAGAAATCTCTAAAAGGTCTTTTTAGCCGATATTGGTAATTACAGGTGTTATAGTACTGCTCAGAGCTGTTTTCTGATTGCAATTCAAAAAGATGTATATGTTGCTATAGTAAAAGAGAATGAGAATAAAAAACTTTTCCCTTTTCCACAGAGAGAGAAAAAGTCTCTCAAGGAGAAAGAGTTTTCAAGAGCATTCAGCTCAAACTCGGTTTGCTACTAATTAAGCTAATGCTAATCAGCTTAATGCTGACACATAAGCATGTTATTGAGGAAAGGATGAGAGGTACCAAAGCCATCCCTGCCTTGGATGCTGCTGACAAGGAACTTTCAATTGTGCAGCTCTCAGTGATAATACATTGTGCTGAGAGGGTCTTTAATTTCTCTCCAGTTCCTTTTGCTGAAAGAAATAATTAAAGGTAGAAGCAGTTCATTGCTACATTTAGCAAAGAGAGCTGGGAAGCGCCTGACCAGCTCATTCCACAGCCATGCTGATTTTCAGTCTGAGATTTTGACAGTGAAGTGATTTCCAGAGGCATTTCTCTTTGACCAGGACAGTTTCTTACCCGGAGCTGAGGAAGGTGTGATGCCAAAAGGGTCCATGCCAGGGAGGACTGCTGAGGCACATCAAGTTTGTTGGCCTGATCACAGAATCATACCATTCTAGAATGGGTTGGGTTGGAAGGGACCTTCAGAGGTCATCTAGTCCAATCCCCTTGCAGTGAACAGCGACATCTTTAAGAAAGCACTCCAGAGCTGACTCCATGTCCCTTCAGTGTCCTGGCACCCATCATATTGGAAATAATCCTAAAAGTAATAAAACACATTGTGACCTAGGCCAGGGTGCTCTTGAGGTATTGTGTGTCTTAGTCTGGAAAACAGCATTTAATGTCACAGTCTGGCTTTTCACCATGGCTTTCTGTGAAGTGCAATGGATTCTGGTAGTAAGGGCAACAGTGCTGATGTAAGATATTAAGATAGAATTTAGCATATAATTTGGTAAGTGGAAGATCTTACAACTACACTACGATTATTTCTTCCAACAAGCAGCAGTACTACAAAGACCTTTTCAATGACATTTTAAGCGTGTGGGGTGAAACTCCTATCCAAAGAAATGTGACATCATTTTGTTGCTGTGGCTCCTGGGGCCAGGGAAGAAGCAGTGCAGGCAGCCACCGTGTTCAGTGAGCGATGAGTATTTTTCCACAACGCCCGGCTTCCAAGGACGTTTCTCGCTGCAAAAAAAACCCCAAACAAACAAACAAACAAACAAACAAAAAAACCCCGAATTTCAATTTCTCAGCTCCCTCTGCTGGTTCCACATCAACTTTCACTCGCAACACCTTCCCCTTCTCTCCGACTGCTCGTTGTCAGTGAAAAAATCCATTTCATATGTTGCTGTAGTAAAGAAAAAAGTTATTACGTGGCTTATCAGAATATGTGTCTGTGGTAGTTGATAATACACTAGAGAAAAATCTGAAATTCCTTTACTAAGGAGAGATTTCTTCTTCCAAGGCTAGTTTCAGGCAGATGAGTAGCACATGCACACAAGTGGTTAATGGAAACATATGCCCCCATCACTCCATTCTTCCATGAATTCCTAATAGGTGTGCATCTCATGTCACTGATTTAATGTATGTTAGAGTCTAAGTATAAACAAAATAAACCAGGAAGAAGACACTGTGAAAATGCTGCACACAAGCACATGCCACAAAAAAAGTAGGTACAGGGGGTTATACTCACTCTTTACACAGCTGATTGAAGTGTTGTGTGGTCTAGAGCTTCCCTCATTTTTATTTAAAATATTTTCTTCTCATCATGTGTGTAAAGGAGTTTGCAGACTAGCCTCCAAAGTGCATAGGATCACATGTGATACTTGAGCCTTTCTGGGACAAAAGTTTTTGCTTTTCCTGTAACAGCCTCCCCTGCAAAACCCAGTTTTCTACTCCAACTTTTTTTTTGTGATCAGTATCAAACAGCTTTAAATTTAACAGATAAAATTTCATTATGCTCAAGTATTTTATGAAGGCATCTGAAAACAGATGATAGAACTTTTCTTCCCATTTCTTGTAGCTAACCCACTGTTTTTGCAGTTAAGCTGCAATAAATTCCCATCAACCTGAAGTCTGCACATCAAATTGTAGCCTATAAAAAATTTTAATGGTGGAAGTATACAGCCGTCAATGAGGCTGATAAAATACTAATGAGAGAGCCACAATGTAATTACAGGAACAGCTGATTAAATCAAGATAGCACTTAACAGAGTAAAATAATTTCAAATCTAATGATTACATTAGGTTACATCATAATATCAGTGACACTGCTATGAGGTGGTTAGAGATGGAAATTTAACTTTCAACTTTTGAACAATTTAATTTACATTTTTAATCACTAATATAGAAAAAAACCCTTATATTTTCTCTGTGTTCATGGAGAGAACACTATATTTTTAGGTGCAGTTTTCTTGAACAAAAGGATTCTTTCAAAAGATTAGAAGGCTACTTAGTTCTGAATATTGATAAATGCATAATGGGCCCATAAATATATGCTGCTGAGCTGAATCTTGTGAATGTCATTAGAAAATTATCCCACTGAAGTCACCGGAAATATTCCTTTTGACTGGAAACTGGAATTACCCACTAGCGACTTTAAAGTTTTCAATCTTCTTAACATTTTATGGAATATATAAAATTATTTTGGTTTGGGTCTTTGTTACTTATTTAATCAAGGAAGAGGTCTTTCAGTGATGCTGTTAATCACTAGCTATACAGCAGAGCAGAGCTGTCAGTCATAAGTATTTAGAAACTAAACCAGACACCATATAACTATTTTTTACCAAAACAGCCTCTGAGGTGCACTGGCATGTTCCTCACCACAGACCTGCCTGCGTGGCTGACCTGGCAGCACAGAGTGGTACCAGACCCACGGAGTGGGCCGGAGCACATGACTCAGTGCTTACACTGGTGTGCGAGTGGCTATGTCAGCTGGCACCCCACATTGCTCTGGGTTCCCCTCCGCTGCAGAATGCTCACCCCATGGAATTGTAGCTGCTCAAATTTCAGACTAGTCCCTCTTATGCTGAAGGTACAGAGGTGTTGCTTCTCTTCCATGTGATGTTTTGCTCGGATAGCTTGTGGTAAGTAGGTGCCTTGAATGGAGAAGGAAAACACTTTGGGAGAAAGACAAGTGAAATTTCTGAAATAGGTGGTGCAGTTACCTAGTACTTGGCAGTGCAGATGAACAACACAAGGAAGATGACTACGTCTGGAACTTGCAGCTGCCACTGTTCTTCCCCCCTGTTTTCAGGCAGTATGGGAGCCAGGAGTATGGAGTCAGGATAATGTTGGCAGTGGCAACAGGGTGATTTGGGACATGAAATCTGCTATTCAGAAGATGCCAAATACCTCATCAGTGATAATGGTTATATAGATTTTAGTTGTATGAGCTTTTCTGTTGGGAACTTTGATGACGCACTTGTTTACTTCCCTTTTTACATTATCTTATTGTAACTATATCATATATCCCATTAGTATCATATATTGATACTAAGTTAGGAAATGTTACTGATTGAAAAGTTATTGCTCCAAAGGATCTCTCTTCCTAACTCCCATTGTAACAATGCATTTTATTCATACTTTGTTTGCATTATGACACTATAAGCATTTGTTATGCATATATTGTGTATACACAATATCTATAATTACTATGTATGCAAAAATAATTAAACATATTTGTTCAGAATACTCAAAGTCAATAATAAACATATTTTCAGTCTTTTCTAAACTAGCTGTGCTCTTTACTCAGTAAAGGACAATGCTATTCCTTGGAACTATTAACATTTTTCTGTGTGACTGGAAAGAAAGTATTGATAAGCGAAGGGATATCAGATACCTCAGGGAGATGACATAATTAGAATTCATTATTAATGAAGCTATTGCCTCATTCACATGAAATACAGGGCGCTTAATACTCTGTTTACCTCATCTTCCTATCAATAAATACGTTCCCTCTAGAATGTGATATTACATGTCCTCACTTGGGAGATGTGTTCACATTGAATTTACTAATTGGAAGCTTCAGTTTAGTTTGCAGTGACTTTGCCTTGCCTTTGGCTTTAGTTCACTTGGTTTTGTAATCCTGGTACGCATCATGTTGTGATATTTAACATATTAATCTACGTATCTGACAGGAATCACGACATTCAAAATACTGTCCTGAGAATAACATGAGCAACAAGCAAACTCAGCCATGTAGGGGTTTTCTGCTTACTAGTTATTTGGAAAGAGAAGCACGTAAGCTGGAGCGAGACTAGCTGGCAGTCAGCACAAGGATGTGTGAGCAGTGGCTCATACACATGGCGCACGCCACCTTTGTCAGTTTGTCTGCTGCCACATTTTCTGTGGCACGTCTAAAATTTTCATAATGCTGGGAAGAACTGAAGGCTGGGTTTTTTTAAGTTTACATGGCAAGCAATTCCTATTACAGGTTGTTGTACAAGCTTAAGAACTAGGTATCTGGCCCAGAAGTGCCTTGAATAAGATGGGCAATACTTCCCAGAGGAGTTTTCAGGAGAGCTGCACTGACATGGTGGAATCAGGCAGTGACAACCATTCCAAGTTGCAGAGAGAGAAGGGTCTGGGAGGAAGGGAGGGAGGTGAGAAGGCACCTCAAAGGGATGGTAAGGAAGCAGTGGCAACAGTTGGAGGCCATATCGGATAAAGCATTGCCAATGGTCTCCAGCAGGTTCAGACTATATGAATGTCATGAACCACAGCCTTGTACTCATAAGTGCTGGAACACCCTGAGAGGTAACAAATACCCACAGATCATGCTGTCTCTAGGAGGAACTGGAGGTGATCCTGAAGGATTGGAACTGATGAGTAAGTGTAATTTAATAGTGGAACTGCTTAAGTTAAAGCCAAAAACATCAGAAGAAAATGACATAGAAAAATAGCTTCTTTCTGCTTGTCTTTTCATTTTGGCTAAGTTTCACATAAGCATCTATGGATTGCATTGTTATCTTAGAAGTCACTTTTGCAGTGATGCCTACAATTAATGGGTGACAAATACCACATTGCCACATGGAGCATGCCAAGACTCACCTGCGAATCTGGTAACCAGTAAATGAAGAGGTGGATGAAAGTGAAATTAAAAAATCACTAAAAAGACTTTAAAAATTAAAGCAATTTTAAAAACTACAACAGGTAAAGACCTCAGTAGAGATCTGAAATAACCTGTAGCTGTATAATCAGGAACAGCTTTACTTAGTCTTCACCTTATGAAGACTTCTGTCAATAGCATCTAACTCAGAAAACAAGCCCTGGGCATGGCCGATAGCCTTTTTCTGTAAATGGGAAGTAGAGAGTCAGAGTCCCTGGGAAACAAAAGAAGTGAGGAGACAGGCCATCAGAGAGGTCTGTAAAACAGACAGTGATGTGGTTACTCACAGCTCTGCCTTCCCCAGTACCGGCCAATGGGGAGCGACTCAGGCAGCAAGCAGAGCTACCTCATGACAGTCTAGAATATCCTACCTGGGCTCCTAATTTTAAGGACTGTGGGTCTCACTGAAGTCCAGCCTTGTTTCAGCCAAGGCTGTGCCTTCCCCAGCATAAATGCCATGTAGGACGATTAAAAGACTTATGATAAAACATTATTTAAATGCAGAAATATAAATTAGATATATAAAAGTACAATTAAATTGGGTTTTTTGCTTTCCACTTCCCTTTGACTCACCAGCATGTCTGCACGGGCCATCAAGGAGAACAGGACTATGGGACATCTGCCAGTAAAACTGTGACCTCGTCCCACGCTCCCATCACATAATATGGTTTCAACCAAGGCAATGGAGTCTGGCTACTCAATATCTAAGAACAGCATTTCACTGATGCCCACAAGTGAGGACCCGATTAAATTGCTGCTAGAACAAGTGACTTCTAAGGTTTGGTTTAACTGGATTTTAAGACAGCAACATATACATTCACTTTTATGAACCAGACTTGTAGATCTAAAACACAGCTTAATAAAATACTAGTGTATTCAACAGTAATAATTGGTTTGATATATATTTGTATATCAAATCTTTTCACCTTTTCTCAAGGACATTTATATGTCACCTTGAGAAGACACATTGGACATATTTTTATATTCTTAGATCATAAACTCAGAGAGGCAAGCGTTAAAACATGAAGGAGATTATGGCTGGCAGGAAGTGACTCATCTGCCCATTGACTGCACATTTACTCACAGAGGAAATTCATCTGCAGGTTAGCCCACCAGATTGTCATGGCCATAATGGATTAAATCCTCCCATCACCGGGCTACTGTAGCACTCAGAAAACATTAAAACATATGATTATTTGTGGGGGAAGATGGTTTAAATAGGAAAAGGAAAGAAGTTAGCAATGTTCCCTGCCAAGGCACTGATAAATGGGTTCTGTAGCAATGGCAACGGTGAGGGAGAGAGTAAATCAACAGCAGGTTCTCTTATTACTGTGTGCTTCTCATTTATCTTGAATGCTCTGAATTCTTGCTATGAATCAGAAGCAATACCACAACAGTAGTATTTCAACTGTTCTGGTAAAGAAAGATCTCAGCAGTACCTGCTCTTCCAAACTTATTCTTTGCTTACCCAACACACTTGGGTGACGGGGGCCTCTTTGCAGACAGTTTGAAAGAACAACAGTGCTTTTTTTCTGCTAATATAGAAAAGATGGGGCCTTTCTGCAAGCTGAATAGAATGTCCCTGTGCCTTCTCTTCTTTGCTTCTAACTGGGAAACAAAGCTGCCCAAGTGGCCTTCCATGCATGGTAAACCCAGCGTGACTGGGCTTTGCAGTATATTTCTTTGATTCCTTTTGGCTTTTGCTCTGACTGTATTGGGTTGGTCTGGCAGGATTTTTGTAGTGAGGGAATGGCAAGAGGGATGGCTCCTGTGAGAAGATGCTGGAAGCTTCCCTGTCACCAAGTCAAACCTGCCTCTGGCCAAGGCTGAGCCAGTCAGCAATGGTGCTAGTGCCCCTGTGAGTAATGGGCTGAAGAATGAGGAAAACCTGCAGCAGAGAGAGGAGCGGGGTGTGAGAGAAAAAACTCTGCAGACACCCCAGGTCAGTGAAGAAGGGGGGCAGAGATCCCCTGCAGCCCGTGGTGATTCAGCAGGCTGGCAGGCTATCCTCTTGCAGCCCATGAAGGCTAACAGTGGAGCAGATGCCTGCTGCAGCCTGTGGGAGACAGTGCACCAGCACAGGTAAATACACCCAAGGGAGGCCATGACCCCATGGGAAGCCTGTGCTGGAGCAAGCTCCTGGCACAACCCATGGCCCTGTGGAGAGAGAAACCCACCACTGGAGAAGGCTCACTGGCAGGACTTGTGGCCCTGTGGGGGTCCCACATGGGAGCAGTCTGTTCCTGAAGACACCCCACAGAAGAGACCCACACTGGAGCAGTTCATGAAGAACTGTAGCCTATAGAAAGGACTCGCATTTAGATACATAAAACATGTCAAAGTGGTAGATTGCAACTCAGCCATGCTCTTTCCAGGGCTGCATAGATCTATAGGCAAAACGTCTTCACTGGTTCAGAAATGCCTCCTGGGCATTAGCAGATTCGTCCTGATGTGCTCAAAGAGAAGGATGGAAGCTTGACTTGCAATCTAGTAAAGGCAGGTGCTAAAATGTGGGAGGTTTTATGTTCTCAGATGTCCTCTGCAAGAAGAGCAGTGAACCTCTGTCACTTTGTTTCCTCTACTCCCACAAGACAGGGTATCTTAAGTGAGATGACTCACTACCATTTCTTACTGAAGGGGCCATTTCACAACCAAGAATACGAGAGAGATGAAGGCAGAAGAGCAAAGTTACAATGACACTGCACCATACACATCTCACTGACATGACCTCAGCTTCATCTCTTAAACACTCAGGACACCTGCAGATCAGGCCTTAAAAAAAATGAGAGTTTGCACTCACTAGTGACAACCTTAGTTCAAGTGGGCTGGTTTGTCCACGTTAAGCAGGAGCTCAGACGCCATGATATTTCCTTATCCTTCCTGGTTCCATTGTCTGCTAAGCACCAGGGGCTTTTTCTAGCCATGCTGAAAGGAAGCTGCTGCTACAACTTCCTTCTTGCAGTTGGGGAATTTCAGCAAGGTTGCAGCAGAGCTCACACCTTTAGCTTCCTCCAGGCTCAGGTATCTCAGCACACATACTTTGCGTGGTTGTACTACTTGAAGGGAGTGGAAGGATGTATCCCAAAAGTCTGGCAGTACACTGAACCAGCTGAATCCACCAGGAGCTACGCACATCAGGTAGCCTACCATAAGAGATCGAGTCTCCAGCAAGTTGCCAGTGTGCTTATGGCTCTGCTGACTGTGCTTTAAAAGAACAGTTATATAAATTTCAATTCAAAACATATTAATTTTTTAAAAGGGGATCTAGCAGTATTTTATCAGCCAAACTGCTGAACTGGGCCACAGTACTGGACCAGTACTGTATGACTGGAAAAGCTGTGGGACATACAGCACCTCAGTATTTTAGGCTGAGTTTTACTGGATCAGAGGAAGCACTTTTCAACTATGAACAAAAATAAACTTGGTTTAATTTTCTTCCATTTACTGCAATGACCTATGCCCAGGTTGGAGGGCACCACAGGAACGTGAGTGGCCCGTTCTCACAGCTGTTCTCTCTGGGCACGTCCCCTCTCTCCACGGGATTCAGTGCGTTCCGTCGGGGCGGCTGACAGCCGTCTGCATCACCCGCCCATCCCGCTCTCCCGAAATGCGGCTGCTCTGCCTCACTGTGCCACATTCCTGCCCCTCAGGCAGACCTCACTGGGCAACAGCTTCAAAACAAGCAGAATATGAAAACAGAACCTTCCCAAACACAGCATAAGCTTGGAGAATATAAAGGAAAATTAGAGCTTGTCTTTCACCTCGGTTTTGTGCCAGTATGATTGCACTGATTTCAAGAGAGTTCTAGCTTCCGATGGGCAGAGGGGAGAGTCAACCAGCCTCCCACAGAGGAATATTTAGTAGAAGATCCTGCAGTTCTTGGGAGCAGCTCATCACATAACTTTATGTGCCAAATTACATTAGATGAGGCCCTAGCTACTGATCTACAGGGAAGTGATGAATAAAACAATACTTCTGGCATAGATGGATGAAATTTCTCTTCACTGAATTTTATCATTTTGCATGGTGGAAAAAGCTCATGATGCTTGACTGTGAGGATCCAGTAGCTATGTTCTGGCTTTGCACTGGTCACCCAGTAATATCCATCAAACCTAGCAGGGAGCATTTTTGATTGTAAATGAGACCACCATGTAAAGGCAGCACCGATGGTGATGAAAACCTGTGCCTTCATCTGCCCTGGGAAAATTCAAGTAGGAAGACCGTCATAAATGTTGATAGCTCCAGGATTCTTCACCCTTCTTCATTTTCATGGGGAGTGTGATCGTGAGTGTGGATCACCCTCACCCTGGTGTATACCTCTGTGAGAAGAAACAGGAAAGGGTTGCTCTGTGCTGTGGAAGAGAGGTGGATAAATTCCACTTCTTTTGACTGATGTCATGCTTCCAGACATGAAAACCAGACAGTCAGTCTGGACAGCAACGTTTCTATCATTTTCCCAAACTCTTAGCAATAAGACAACTACTGTAATTACTGTTCTCATGATTTCACTGTATCACACCAAAGTACTTGGGCCTCACACTCCCTCAATTCTCTGAAATTTTGCAGTATTGTAACTCACCCGGTGTCAAGGGAGCTACTTCTGAATTTAAGTAAATCAGGAGAGAATCAGATCTTCTTTGTGGTAGCAAGCCTCTCAAAGGATTTACTGTGCTGTAAGCAACCACTCTATTCTCTGTTTACCTTGCAGGTAATAACAGGAGTATTCTGTGGAGAATACAAACACAGGAGAAACACATCAGGCAAGTCACTGAAAGAAATCTATAGCTTCCCTTCCTCTATAAACCTGCAACACATTAGTAGATTAATTTCCCATTAGGCAAATGAATGACATAGGATGGATGCAGCATGCTACAGAAGATGAACTGTGTTATCAGATGCTGTAAAACTCTAATTACAGTTAAAATACTCAAGTAAACATTATCTGAGTCAGAACCAAGCCACACTAGGGTAGCTCTTCACCATGCTCCTAGGTTTGAAGTGTAGCTTCTATGCCAGGGCTTAATGCCTGTGTTGAAGTTACCCTGGTTACTGAGGACTCCCATTCAGTCACCTGAGATCTGTTCTCTCTGCAGTGGGGAACTGCATGTTTATTAGAGAGTTGGGTTTTGATAAAATGAATGCAGACACAGGCACCGGAATGAGTGTATTTAAAATTGAAATTAAAAAAACAGAAACAAAAAGGTCTTGATTCATGTCTTCAACATCAGCAGTGTGACAAGGAGCACAATAACTGGAGATGCAGCAAAGTTGCCATGATATTGATCATATAGAAATAATTCCCACAGCATGATGATAAATCACAACCCCGCTAACTACACCAAGACAAACAGCATATACAGATGAACTACATATAATGACATAGCTTTAGCATCATCATTTTTCTGAAGTTCCACAGACGTTTGGCAGGAGAACCTGAATCCCGTACGGGTCAAACCATTACATGAAACAAAGGGCAACAGTCAATCAAGCCAGCTCTTCTTCCAGATTCACTATACTCTGGATATATGAACATAACTACACAGGTACTATTCAGGCGACATCAGGCTAATCAAAGCAGTCAGATGATATAAGTAATCTTGGGAAGAGTTTAGAAAACTGAAAGCCACACCAGGCCTGCAGTATATGCAGTCCTTAGCCTGTGTAAAGTACACAGCCCTTAAAGAAAGTATGTTCATTGGTATCAACTGAGTCCAGGGTGATTGTTTTTAAGTGCTTTGTAAACTACAGACAGAATTGATAGAAGGATGGAGATTCAGAAGAACTGCATGTTAAGTAATTTGGAGGATATACATGTTATGTGCTTGGATTTTTCCTAACCTCTTCGTCCCAATCAAAATCTAATGTAGCATCATCTAGCTCTGCTAGCGAGAAGAGAGATTTCTGTGTGACCACACTGACTTTACTAGCATTCCCCAAGGCAAAACTCTTCCTCCTGCCAGGATTGCTCACATGTGCCTTCAGCAATGGGCTATGGCTTTCCTTCTTGGCGTCAATCTTAATGGCAGGTGGGTTTTCCAATTTTGACTCGGGACGTGATGTGAAGGAGAATGATGACAGTTTGGCTAATGTGCTGGAGCGCACCTTCCCTGGGCTTGGGCCACCAAGCTTCTCTCCCTCCTTTTTCTTTTCAGTGAGTGGAGATGACACAGCACCAAAACTGGCATCAGAGCATAACGTTGCACTTCCTCTGATCTCCTTCCCTACAGCCTGACTCTGTTGCTCTTCTCTCCCTTTATTATCAATTGGTTGTTTTTCCAAACTTTTTTTTCCTAAGCAAGTCAATGTCATCTTGCGTTTCTCAGGAGGGCAGCATTCTTCTGGCAGCTGCTCTCCCTGGAGCAGCTCTCCAGGATTAAAAATAGTTTCACTCTGAAAAAAAGATGATTTTTTATTTTTCTTCTCTGAAGAACTATCAAGTTTTGTCCTTGGTCTGAAAGAAAATTTAGCTAGTTTAGCTGCTGGAGGACTTTCATTGTCACAGATTTCTGGCTCATGGGAACTTAATACCTTTGTTTCCTTCACTACCTGACCTTTACTTCGTTTTCTCATTGAAATTGTTGCAGTTTTTGCTGCTATCGATACATTGTTCTTTTCCTCCCCTAGCGCAGAATCTGCATCACTTGAAAGATCTGACAGGCCAGAGGCAGCTAATACTAAAGCCTCAGGGTCCTGCGTACTTGTAAAGAACCCACGTGATCTCTCTGTGTGCAGTTTCTGCCACCTTCTAGAAACCTGTTGTGTAATAACTGAATCCTGCACACTAGCACTTGGCGACACTGGGTCTTGAGTACTTGCTTCTGAAGAAAAACAGTTTTGTTCTTCAGTCCTTTTCCTGCTCATCTTGGAAACTTTGCCCTGATCCAGTGGAGCATGTAGCTTCACAGTTGCTCGTGTCTCTCTCACCCCATTTCCCTTCCCTGGTACTGGAGAACTCCTATCTTCAGAACAGGATGTTTTACACAGGGTTTTTGAAGCCACGTTATTTGGAGATATCTTGGGCACCGGAGATTTTTTCCGTAAAGTTTCTTCAGCATCAGTGTTACTCTCTTCCAGGTTGTCAAACCACACCAGGCTGCCATCATCACCTCTCTTACTATGCTTACTTAAATGTTTTGTATTTTTGTTATTACCACGTGCTGGCTTGCACAAGGCTTCTAGATGCAGATCCCCTTCACAGCTGTCTTCAGGCAAAGGAGGCTGCAGCCTGGAGTTATTCTCTTGCTCATTTGAAGGTTCTGACTGAGACATTTGCTCTGACTGCCCAAATGTATCCTTGTTCAGGCATCTTGTTGTAGTACTGGAATTTGTCTCTTCAGGCTGCAGCTGGCATGAATTTTCCTTTTGTAATCTATGGAATGAAAAAAATTAAGCAACAGTAATTTATTTTTCTTACCTTTTTTTTTCTGTATTGCATTAATGATGCCTAATATGTATGAATGGTGAAAAGCAACAAATAATGTAGGTGACAAAAGTGCATTATTAAGTTTCACACACAGTTCTGAAAGCTGGTGTTGCAGCCTGTAATCTTTCAGCACCATCTACAGTAAGTGGCAGAATTTAAGCATCCCCAGTAGAAGACAGGCAGGTGGACAGAGAAAGCAAACACCTAAACTTGATGTTCTTGGGAAACCAAACAGAAAACCCCAAACAAACAGCTTAGCAATACTTGCAGCCATTGCCAGAGTCCCTTAGGGATTACATATTCTATAAGTGTACCTCCCAGAACAGAAACCTTGTTAGATTTTATCCTGAGCAAGGCAAAGCCTCAAATGAGTTATCAGAATGGAAAATCCAGTTACTACTTGGAACTGGAACAGTGGTTGCTGGTGTTTTTTGTCTCACTATCACTTATAGACTCAGCATGTCAAGAACTTCACATCATAGGGTGAAAGCATCTCAGATCACTTATAGAACTTAATTGCCTGTGGCTATTAATAGTCTTAGGGCCCTCCAAAGCAAGAAAGGTGCTAGGGTGAGGGTTCCATCCAATCCCAGTACAGCTGATATTCTGACTGTTGTACCTAAACATGTGATTTCCAAGGGAGACAGCATTCTACTTTTTGCTAAACAGTGATTCTAACCACGAGTGAAGAGCAGCCACACTCCATCCCAAAAGGAACTGCATTTGTTGAAATGATTCCTATGCACTACAAACAGTTCCTCTGCTATATAAGAGATAAAACATTATATTGACACATTGAATCATTATATTATCATTATTTACTGATATGCTTATTCTTAAAATTTTGATGGGAAGCAGGACGATTTATCTGACTCATCAAGAACGGCAGAAAGATACATGCTTGCTTTACTGAAATACAGTTTAGAGGGAATGCTTGGGACAAGTCTAATGCAGAATAGGTTGTTTTAAAAAGGCCATTAACTTAGTATTCTCTAAGCTGCATAAGAGGGGGAAGAAGAAATCAGCTTAATTTGGAGCACAGGGGATTCAGTGGGATATTGGGAAAACCTTTATGAGCATTAGGATGGAGCAATAATGGAACATACTACCCAATGGCAATGGAAAATCCTCTTCATTAGAAGGCCTTTGGACCAGCTAACACAAGCTCCTGCCAGGAAGGTCGAACACAGACCTGATCCTGTCTTTGTGTATGATCTTCCATCCTGTCTGACATTTCTATGATCCCTTATGAACACCTCCATTTTAAAACTTTTTTTTCTGTCTTTTAAAGATATCGCACTTTCATCCTCTGTGGTTATTTCATATGTCCTTAATATGAGTTACAAAATAAGTCTGAAAAAAATTTAGAGGAAAAAGTGTGTTTTCCCACCTGTTCCCATTAGCTTCAGCAACATTAATCTCTTATTTTTGTTTAACAATAAGAAAGCATGACTTTCTTTAGGGCCTAATCTCTTTTCAGGAAACAAACGTTATGATTTTAATTTTATTTCCTTCCTTAGTGTTTTCCTTTCAGCCTCAGTACATTAAAAATTTTCTATTAATAACAGCAAATAGACTTTCCAAAGATTATTGCAGTGAGGTGAAAACTACAGATGAAGACAGTGAAAATTCCAGCATGTAAAAAAGGAAAATGTGTCCATTTCTGGAAAATCACCCAAAAGAACAGAACTTTGATTCAGGCTGATATTTTCCATTAACAGAAAGGGAAGGATCCTGACAAGTCTGGCACAAAAGAAGGCTTAAAAAATATGGAGTGGATTTATGGTGTTTTATCAAGCAAGTAATAAAAAGGTTAAATAAAATTATTTACTACAGAATCTGGCATTTTGACCCTAAGAATCTCCACAGAAACTTATCTGAGCATGAAACTGAGATATTAATTGGGAAGTGACTAAAATGCTCTTAAATTCTTTGTAAATCCGACAACCCAGAGGGAGAAAAGACCTTGTGATGATCGGAGTGCTACTTTAAAACAATCTCCCTGCTTATCCATGTCCTCTAAAGAACAAGTCCCTTCCCAATGTCAGATTCTGTTTTTAGACCCTCTCCAGACATTATTGTCAAACACTTATTTTTCTCTGTTGAATTATTTTGTTACTCTGCCCGTTACGACCTGTCAAGTCTCTGTAGCTCTTTATGCAGAAGACTTTGCAGCTCCAGCCGCTCCAGCACAAGCTCGCACTGCGTTCGGTATTGCGCCAGCGGATCCTCTGGGAACGAGGTGTGCAGGGCATTGATGCCCCCGAGAAGTGCACCCCCCTGTGCCAACAGAGAGACAAAATAACAACAGGAACCTATTTTTGTTATTCAGCACCAAATTTAAACAGCAAAGATCATTTTATACAGAACTATATTTAAAAGCTTAAGGTAGCAAATACTGAGTATTCACTGTATTCACACAAACAATCCTGTTAGGTCTGCTCACACAGGTGAAGTTGCTCATACTCATAAAGTAATTACATCATCAGGCCTACAGTTTACTTGTACTGGTTTATTTTTATTTATATGAAAAATGGAAAGTCCACCTAAGGCTTGAGAACATCATGCCTAAAAATGGAAATTAGCATTAAAGAAGTTATCCAAATACCTTGGAAAAATTCTGTCCATGTGAGCAACTTTTATAACTGAAGAAGTTCTGACTGCTAAAAAGTTTTCATTAGTTTTGCCTAAATATTTAAATGGAAAGACCTGGGTACTAAGGCTTGTCAACTGACTGGCAAAAATATTTCTGAATAGCTCTTCAAGAGTAGCTAATTATTCAGGAATAATTCCAGAAAGCAAGTGTTCTTAATCTGGGACAATTTTGCTCTGCCTTGTAAAAATGAAGTAGTTTTCATTTGGAACAGAGCATCTGCACAAAGTGGTTTGTTCCACAGCAGGTAATTGAGAAAAGCTCTGTAGTTAATTGCTCTTTGGGGGAAAAAAAAAGAAAGACACTAGAAATGCTCTGTTCGGCCACAGATTAGCTAGCATTTACCACTCCTGCCTAATCTATAAGGCTCAATACAAGTAATGAACAAGATGCATATCAAGTGCCATAAGAACAATAGCAAAAGTCTATGGAAACTCTAGAACCCAAAATTGCTACCTATGGCATCACATGGACCCCACATTTCCATTTGTAGCAATTTCTCCTTCTTCCATTTTGAAATTTTAAGATTTTGTATTAAAAGAATATTTTACATTGATAAAATATCATTCTGGTGGCTAGTTAAAGCCCTCTAAAATGCCACAGTGCTAAAACTAAGGCTGCCCAGGCAACCATTAATGCACCCCAGTGAAGTTATCACTTGAGGTTCTTTTGCCTATCACTTGAGGAACACGGCAGATCTGTTCCACACAGAAGCATTAGTCTGTAGTCATGGAAAAGGTTGTTGCAGAACTTCTCTGATGTATTTGTTTCAAGGACTAGAAGGCTCATAGGTAATGAGGCAGAGAGTGTAGAAAGGAAAGTCCAGTCTCTTGATTAGGACAGAAGAACAAAATTTCTACCCTGAAGCTGGGGCTGTAACCACCTCTCATGTGGTTATATACTCTAGTGGACAGTTTCTTGTGGAATGTGCATAATTCAGCTCCAGATCACTGAAGAGGAGTAGCACCATCCCATCACTTGACAGAGACTGTGTGGAGGTAACTAAAATGATATTTCTGAAATACTCAAATACACTGGAGATGAATTCAGCAGAAAAAGACATGAAGAAATTGAGAATTATACAAATTCTACAAACAAACAAAACATTGAGTAAAGTGCTTGACAAAGTATAATTGGTTTTGGCTTTTGTACTGGCAGCCTGTGACCTAAGGAACCAACAGAACAAAAAAACCAAACAAACCACAATTATGTATCTTTAGATATATGCCCAAGGGGTACAATTATGTCGTGCCCCACTGACTTCTCGGTGCTTTACTTGGCCATCACAATGAACTCCTTCCTTCTGTGTGTGTGTGAAGTTGTAAGTGGTACAGGACTGAATTTAGGGTATCTGTGAAGTTTCATTCCCATGCTGGTGCTTACATCTCTGAGATATCTGCCCTTCTGAGGCTTTGAGATATCATTCTGGGTAGAGGAAGGTACCCATGTGACAAATCCACACACTGTGGAACCTTGGGCAGAGAATCTAGAACAGAGAGAGAAGAAAGTTAAGTATTATAGGGAAAATTAGTGAAAGCAGAAAGGAAGGTGTAAAAGCGACTAAATGTGGAAGACAAAATGTAAGAAAGGAGTAAAAGAAGAGGAATTGGAAAAAGAATAACACAAGGATGAAAACATGACCAAGAGAAGGTGAGAAAGGATGTTAACAGAAAGGAAGTGGGGCAAAGAAAAGATGATGCCAGGGAAGATTGGAATAAGCTCACAAAGATAAAATAGGAAAGAGGAAAATAAGAGTGAATTAAGAGAACAAAACAAACAAAACAGCTCCAGTGAACTAGGCTGATGATGAAAATGTGGTTGTTCTCCTTCCCAAGAGGGTTCACAAGAAATGTCTGAACACTGCCCCGAGAACTGCAAACTTTGATGGCAAGAATATGACTTTCTGTAGATGCTGCAAAGACAGGATCAAAGACAGAGTTTGCTGAGCCACTGGTGGCTTCAAGAATAACACTGGGACATCCCCATTTACAACCTTTTTCTGCAGACTGACAATTACACAGGAAACACAGGCTATATCTATACATAAAGTTGAGGTTTTTTTCTAGAGAAGGAATCAATTCATGAAAATAAGCTTTTGCATGTTATTTATATTTTTAAAATAAACCAGATAAATCACTTTCTTCAAAAAGAAACTGTTCCAATGATTCATTTATACTTTCCAGGAGGAAAGTAAAATTTGGCCTTAAATAGCAGCTGTCAAATTCACAGATTCCTAGCAGAAATGGACACATTTGCCTACTTGCCCAGAAGAAGTGAAGAGAGGAGAAAATATGGTGAGCATGCCAACTACTCCCAGGTAGTCTTCTGCAGTCATAATTCAGGCAAGTTT
The DNA here is from genome assembly GCF_000691845.1 of Merops nubicus. Lineage (NCBI taxonomy): Eukaryota > Metazoa > Chordata > Aves > Coraciiformes > Meropidae > Merops > Merops nubicus. Next base: position 72,081 of record NW_008623902.1, read on the forward strand.
CTCAGTGTCATGGTTACAGGGGCTGGGACCAGTTTATCTTTATGTGGGTAGAACCAAAAACTGTGTATTCTATACTCTCTATGTCAGTGCTCATGGGCTGTTAAGAAAATCATGGGTAGCAGCTGCCCAGGACAGACCTCACACCTCAGGCTATAACAGATAAGGAAAGAGGTTCAAGGTCAGGGGAGATGTTAACACCTTCCCACCCAGCAGGAGGAGTCCTCCCTGTTAATGGGCCCATCCATGCCTTGCCCCATGACTCATACAGAACTCCCCCCAGGAGCTATTTCTGTTTAATGGACCATCAAGGACCCACTGCATGACTCACAGACTGATATCAACCCATTGTGAGATGCTCCACCCAGGGGGAGGAGCCAAGTGCTCCCACCTGGATATAAACTGGGGTTCAGTACAGCACGGGGGGCCTTACCCACTGGATTTCCAGAGGACAAGAGCTACCAGATCTTTTCTACGAGACCACTGCTTCATCTGGACTGCTACCACCACCCTAACTACAGAGTATCAGGTTGTATTCTGACTCTTGTCTGTGGTTTTTCCTTTGTATTATTGCTTTTATTTTATTTTTTCTTATTAAATTGTATTTCTGACTTGGAGTCTCTCACTGGTTTATTTTCAAACCATTACACTCACTGACTCTTATTAGACAGATGCTTGCTAGGCAAACTGCAGCCCTTGAGGGCAGGGCTGTATAAATATGAAAAAATGATCCACAGTTAAAACAATTCTTTTACATGTATTTGTGCTGAGGTAGAAAGATGCACTGATGGCAACACACATTCACTAGTACTATATCATACGTTGCACTTTTTGATCTGTTTAAAAAAAAAAAAAAACTATTTCAGATTTCTTCTACCCAAAATCATATAGCTTTGAAACCGCTGTCCCATCAAATTCCCATCTAGTTAATTACAGGTTTAATTACAGTTAACGAACACTTATGTGGTATCCTCTGCCATTTCAACTGGACATGTTAGTCTCCCTTCTTATTTTAACTTAGATGCAGTGCTGCCATTGAAAAGCTGAGCTCTTCAAAACCCCACAAGATGAATTGCAGCAGACAGTGAAATAATCTTTTGCTACTTAATAAGGTCAGGCCCTGTAGTATTTTTGAGACAAATTCCATTTGCAACACTGTGCAGTAGATTATCCTTGGCACAAACTGCAATTAGTCTCTCAACCCTCGCTGAAAGAACAAGGGAGATCACAAGTGCCTACCCGCCATATGTGACTTTATGCACCTATTCTCAAGGTCTTTATCTCAAAAAAATGGGCAGATCTATTCCTGCAAAGGTCTTTAAGGTCCATCGAGCTAACAGGTGCTACATAAAATAGTTTTAATCTTAATATATTCATATCAACCTATACAGAAACACAGGAAATGTCATTTTAGATCAGACCAGTTATCTGTGCAGTGGAGTACACCACTTCTGACAGAGCCAAACCCAAACATTTCAGACACACCAAAAACCTCTATGCATTAAACTCTGGATAATCTGCTTATGATAATGTTTTTTTCCTCCATCAAGGCATGAAGATTTATTTCCCTTAAAAATATTCTATCTGAAGTAATAGTGTTTCTATTATTTTCCACATTTCCATTAAAACCCACCTCTATCAGATTCACATTACAGAATCACAAAATGTTAGGGGTTGGAAGGGACCTCCAGAGATCATCGAGTCCAACCCCCCTGCTAGTGCAGGACCATCTAGTCTAGGGCAGGTCACACAGGAATGCATCCAGAGGGGTCTTAAAAGTCTCCAAGGAAGGAGACTCCACAACCTCCCTAGGAAGCCTGTTCCAGTGCTCTGGAACTCTTACAGTAAAGAAGTTCTTCCTCATGGTGAGGTGGAACTTTCTGTGCTCCAGCTTGTGACCATTGCCCCGTGTCCTGTCACAGGGCACAAGTGAAAACAGGTTGCCCCTTCCTTCCTGACACCCAGCCCTCACATATTTATACACATTAATTAGATCCCCCTAAGTCTTCTACACATTAATTAGATCCCCCTAAGTGTTCTCTTCTCCAGACTAAAAAGCCCCAGGTCTCTCAGCTTCTCCTCACAAGGCAGGTGTGTTCCAGCCCCCAATTGTCCTCATAGCCCTCTCTGCTGGACTCTCTCTCGAGTAGATCTCTGTCCCTCTTGAAATGGGGAGCCCAGAACTGGACACAATACTCCAGGTGAGGTCTCACCAGGGCAGAGTAGAGGGGGTGGAAGACCTCTCTTTTTCTGCTGCATACACTTTTCTTAATGCACCCCAAGAGACCATTGGGCCTCCTGGCCACAAGGGCACACTGCTGTCCCATCGACAACTTGTTGTCCACCAGGACTCCAAGGTCCCTCTCCACAGGGCTGCTTTCCAGCAGATCACCTCCTAACCTGTACTGGTGCATTTTATTCCTCCTGCCCAGGTTCAGGACTCTGCACTTATTCTTGTTGAACCTCATTAGGTTCTTCTTGGCCCAGCTCTCCAGTCTGTCCAAATCTCGCCAGATGACTGTACAGCCTTCAGGTGTCTCAGCCAAACCTCCCAGTTCTGTATCATCAGGAAACCTGCTGAGCAGACACTCCATACCATCATCCAGGTCGTTAATGAAGATGTTTAACAGGACTGGACCCAGCACTGATCCCTGGGGGACTCCACTAGTTGCAGGTCTCCAGCTGGACTTGGCACCATTGATCACAGCTCTTTGGGCTCTATTGTGTAGCCAAATCTCAACCCATCTCACTGCCTGTTCCTCTATCTCACATTTTCCGAGCTTGCTCAGGAGGATGCTATGAGGGACACATTCTTTTGATTAATTCTAAATGAGCTGCTTTTTCTTTACATTCAATATGCTAATAATGTTACAGTAAACTAAAATCTAGCCTTCCATATTTTTTCAATGCCTTTTTACGTAGAAACATTACACAAACCCACGTGATAACTGGAATGAATTATTTTCAGTGCAACCAAAGTTTTGGACTTCTAAGGTTTCTCAGAGTAAAATTAACCTCCTAAAAGTTCTGAGTTTTAGTATCACCACCAACATATTTTAAAATGATCTAACAGCAAAATGAAGTGTAGCTTTTGGCAAATGTTTGAAACTTGCTCACAAAAAATGATTTTGTTATCTCATACCTAGTTAATGAGTGACAAGATAACAACAGGGAAGAAAAACCTATTAGAGGCTATTAAACACAGCCATAAAGAAACAAATTCTGGCTTAAAAGGTCTTAAAAATGTAGATTACCAAAAGTCAATAGTGCACTAGAACTTCACTCAGACTGAAAAGTCTATGAAAAAATAAAGGCACCAGACCTTAATCATCAGTCCAGGGTTTTCAATATAATCTTTATTTAAGAATTCTAATCAAGATGGACTAAAAATTACTTGCCAAGGTCTCTGATGGCTGTCTTTGCATGAGTCCATGAAACCCTCTCCGAAGAAACAAAGGGAGCTGGCATATATCTACATGATAAACTGAATCCCTTATATGGGATACTGCAGCAATGGCAAGGTCTGAAAGATATCTTACCTGCATAGAAGATTCCATCACCGATACCACAGTTACAGCATCTTCCAAAGTGACAATATCCCTAAACATCAACCGGGCATGAGCTGTCAAAAATAAATGGGCAGTGAAAGCAAGTGTTATCGAAGTCAAAAAGCAGCTTTTTGTACTAGAAGGGATAGAAATACTTCTTCAGATTTCTTTAGATCTTCGAACACTTGTGCATGGGCTTAGCCTAAACATGAATATATCCCTTCTGATTTTAGAGTCAGT
>NW_008623902.1:75896-76551 GCF_000691845.1 Merops nubicus
GGCATAGTTTTATTCCTAAAGAATGTAATGTGACTGCATGATTACAGTTACAGTGCCAGTTTGCATAAAGTTGCTGAAAATGCTAGAGATAAAAAATGTCAAGGGCTGGATATCACAACAAAGACTGCAATATGAAACATCCCTATCTATATAGTTATGTGTCATCATCACAAAGCAAAAAATTAAGTCTAGTTTTCATCACAGGTCAGAAAAGATTTTATTTCCTCTAAATGATCTATGCCACAGATATCCTGTTATTTAAAATGTTTTCCCCTACAATAGCTTTAGTTTTCTTCCTTCTCAAGTCAGCAAAACAAAACTGATTTTGTAAATGGGTATAACGCAAATAATTTACCACATGAAGCTCTCCTCCTTCTTATTCATCAGGAGAAAGGCAGGTTAATTAATACCATCTATGTAGTACTTTGAAAGAACAAAATGCTACTTTAAGTGCCACTCATGAGAATGCATAAGAATGGAAGAATTACTGAATGTGAAAACAACACGTGAATCCCTAAAAGCTAGAAATGTCTTTCACTTAAATATTTTTTTCCCTCAAAATGCAGAAGATATAAACAACTGATGCAGAAAGCACTATATTCCTGACTGGCATTAAGACCATCCACAATTGTTATACAAAACCACAGTACACTCT
>NW_008623902.1:76582-78916 GCF_000691845.1 Merops nubicus
ATTTGATATGCTATTTTATAAAACAAAATCGTATTAAGACAGAGATGTACTGTTTCCTTTAATTTTGTTCTTAGAAATTAAATACTATTTGACCCCAGAGTTGGAAATACTGTCATTGAAAAATACAGATTTGATTATTGATACTTAAGGAAACAAAAATGTGTTATTTTTGATGTTCTATTAATTTCAGGAATAGAAGCAAATACTTGACAGCTTTCCTCAGGCTGAGCAGGGTGGCAACCAAGGACTCAAATGAAGTAAAGTAAATCCTGAGACTGTTTTCCAAAAGACACATAACTTCTGAGATTTTTCTCTTGAATGTGATCTCTTCCAGCAGTTTTAGTTTTTATTATGGGTGTGAGAATGGCAAAATTAAAACTGGTTTGGATAATCTAAACGTAACACCCTTTCTCACATTCAAAATCTCCAACCCCAAGTCTCCTTAGACTAGAAAAATAACAATACCAGCATCACCTATCCCTACCTCTATGGAAAAGCTGCTCCTCTGGTTACTGGCTATAATTATCCTCCTGATCTGTTAATTTTAGAAAGGTTAATTGTTCACCTAAAAATAAAACTTACCTTCTGCAAGGCGTATCAAGCTCTCCAGCAAGCGGATGGTGGTTCGGGCGGCGTTCCTGCAGTCACTCTGACGCTGCATCTGATAGTAGCGGACCAGGACCAGGTTGCTCTCATCAGACAGTTTTGGCTGGATACTTTTTATAAGGCAGAAGTAAGTCTTCATCTTTTCCATGCTCCAGAGCTTTTCTGATTTGCTTGGGCAGCCTGCATTACAATGGCCTAGTCAGTAATTCTGTAACAACAGACATGCTCTTGCCTAAGAATTCATATGAACTAAATAGGCAGGTGACTAGAAAACACACGTTACTGTATTTTTGGGGCTTAATGGGTTATCTGTACACTAGTCCTCAAGAATCTGGTCAAATTCCAGTATGGAATTTTATACACCATCCAGTCCCACCCCTATTAAAATCCACAGTAATGCCTCCAGTAATTCCAGCCCAACCGCTGTCAGACTCGCTGCCCACCAGCCGGTACAGCCAGCACTGAGTGCTCTAGTATTCCTTAAAATGTAAAATCCTATATGAATTGTATGGACCTCCTCTGACTGTTTTACCTGCTTTGTAGAAGCCAAAAACTACCTGCTATATTCTGAACATTTTTTGCATGGAAACATTTGGGGAAGGGAAGAAAGCTAGCTGAAGAAGCTTCCTGTAACCACTTCTTCCCCAACGGAGATCAAAGCCATGGATAGTGAAGGGGCTAGTTAAAATCAGATCATGCTGCCTCCCCTCATCCCAGAGCACGGAGGTCCATGTAGGAAACACTGCTGATCATTCCTTGAGCCTTGAAGCACACACAGCTCAGACTGGTTCTGTCTGAATTAAGTTTGCCATGAACCGCGGGTACGATTGCGTGGTGTGCAGGATCTGCCCATCAAGCAGTGAAAAGGTGGAAGCCACCCACTTACTGAGCAGTCTGGGCTGAAATCTCTTGTAAATGATCACAGAGGAAAGGTAGAGTGGTGTCAGCTCACCCCTACTAATTAATCAGTGATCTCTATCTTATTCAAGCTTGAAAAACAACCATACCACAGAAATGAACATAGCAAAAATGTAAACACAGATTAATACGAAAGACTCAAGAATAATAAACTAAACTGAAAGGCGGGGAAATTAAAAACAAAACAACACAAAACCCAAAACAAAACCACAAACCCCTCCACCTTATAATTTTAAAGCCTACTCTTACCTTTGTTTTGCAAGATGAAGGATGAAATGATGCGGTCCCATTCCTCGTTCTTTGTATCTAACAATACTAAGACCAGGTCAAATCTGCTCAACAGGGGACTGCCAAGAGCTATATTGACAGAGACAGACTCATTCGGGTCATAATGGCCTTTTGGGTTTGTTGCTGCCAGGATAGTTGTCCTTGTATTAAGCTTGCACACCAAGCTAGAAAAAAGTATGGTGAACATTACAGTTGAATTAAATTGGGTAGGGGAAAGCACTCCAAAGTGTTAAAAATTATAATGTTTTTATGGTAAAAGAGCACGTTACCCTGAAAGACTGTAAGTGCTAAACAATATACACAACTATTATATTAACATTTACTGTATATACAGCACTTCTCAGACAGAGAATAGCAACCACACAGAAAGGCAGTCATCAGGATACCAAAAGTAACCAAGTGATATTGCCATAAGTAATTCCCATGAGCAAAATAAAATGTAATACAAATATTTTATTCCTGTGTTTAAACGTTATGAATATGAACCTGACCAAACAGCAACTGTTTTTTTCCAAGGGAAAG
>NW_008623902.1:78947-83279 GCF_000691845.1 Merops nubicus
CTTTTGCCTCTCCTAACCTTGTTATTCTGGCGTGTGTTTTGAGACGTGGGGAGAGATTTTTTTTATTCTAGTAGTTCAGATGTAATCTTTTCAGTTCAGGCAGCAGCAGAAGTATTCTAACTTTGGCTTGTCACTGAACTATATCTAGGCAACTCCTGAGTAACTGCTGCCTCACGTCCAAAGTTCTTCTCTAACTGAGGCAAAGGACCACAGATCTCCTATTAGCTCATAACCAACGGGAAATAAACCCCTTACCTCCCATGCACCAATGTAAGACTTTAAATTAATGAACACCAGCCCGGAAATGGCTGTGATAGTGCCGGGTCCTGCACCCCAGCCACAGTGAGCCCAGGCAACGCTGCAGGCTTGGGGAAGAGCAGCTGGAAACCTGCCTGGCAGAAAAGGTCCTGGGGGTGCTGGTGGACAGCCAGCAGTGTGCCCCGGTAGCCAAAAAGGCCAACAGCATCCTGGCCTGGATCAAAACTAGTGGGGCCAGCAGGAGCAGGGAAGCAATTGTGCCCCTGGACTCAGCACTGGTGAGGCCACAGCTTGAGTACTGGGTTCAGCTTTGGGCACCACAGTATAGGAAAGACATTGAGCTGCTGGAGCAGGTCCAGAAAAGGGCAACAAAGCTGGTGAGTGGTCTGGGGAACATGTCTTATGAGGAGTGGCTGAGGGAACTGAAATTGTTTAGTGTGGAGAAGAGAAGACTGAGGGGAGATGTTACTGGTCTCTACAACTATCTGATAGGAGGTTGGTCTCTTCTTTCAAGTAACAAGTGATTGGACAAGAGGAAATAGGCTTAAGTTGCACCAGGGTAAGCTTAGATTTGACATTAGGAAGAATTTCTTCACTGAAAGAGTGGTGAGGCATTGGAACAGGCTGCCCAGGGAGCTGGTGGAGTCACCATTCCTGGAGGTGTTCAGAAAACATGTGGATGGTGGTGGATGTGGTACTTCTGGACATGGTTTAGTGGTCATGGTGGTGTTGGGTTGATGGTTAGAACCAACAGGCTTAGAGATCTTTTTCTAACATTAATGATTCTATGAAATGATTTGGACCTGGAGAAGAGCTGCATATGACTGAGAGAATGAGATGTGAGCTCAATGTGGTAAGGGGGTGGAAACAGCAGATCTGAACACACACTACTTTGAAAAAGTTAGTAACTTAAAGTAAGCAGGAGTTTATATTCATGCCATGCCCAACACATAAAATTCAGCAGCCTGGAAATCTCTCGGTCTCCTTTTGTCACCATCCAGTATTGACACATTCTGGAGAAATGAAGTCCTACCTTCTGAGATCCAATAAAAAAAATCACAAAGTTCCCCATTTCACATATGATTACTATGATCACTCATAGCAAAGGTCAAGAAAAACACAAAATAGAACAAAACTATTAAGTACAACAAAGAAAACAGATATATTTAATCAGCATGACAAAATTTCTAAGTACAAGAGAAACACCTTATGTTGTTTTATCACATATATTAGCATGTGACTTACCCTGCCTTTGCAACACTGATGGTTTGCTGCTCCATTGCTTCATGGATACTGGTTCTGTCATGTTCTTTGATACTATTGAACTCGTCAATGCAACAAAGGCCTCCATCTGCAAGCACCAGTGCTCCAGCTTCCAAGTTCCACTCTCCAAAGTCCTTCACAGCAGTCACTGTCAAACCTGAAGAACCAATTACTTCAGTCTTTTCCTAAAAATGCAGGAGCACATGACTAAAAGGAAAGATACCCAGTGCACTGGCTTGTGCCATGGACAGAAGACAAAAGAGCAGGTTACCTCCACCACGTAACTGCTAAGAAAAGCCATTAGCATTTGGTAGGTTAGCCTGGATCTGTGGATGAGATTTTATTAAGCTTCTCATGTTCAGTAGTGACTTGTAGGACTTTGTTAATTGAACAAAAGAGATTAGGGTAAGAAGACTAAATCTGCCAGAATTGAAAATTAGGGCAAATGCAAAGATGGTAAAATTATGGAATGGACCCATTCAGCTCCTCCTCCCCATCAACTACTAAAACAGACAAAAAATTTGAAGCTGCAAAACAAAGTTTGTGAAATAAAAAAAAAGAGTGTCTCTTATCTCTTGGCACTAGGAAGTTGTATTGGGTCTGGCTGAGCTGACTTTCCCATAGCAGCCTCCTGGTGCAGAGCTTTTGTGTTGGGAGTCAGAAGGGTGTTGGTAACACCCATATTGTGACTGCCCCTGAGCAGTGCTCACACAGCACCAAGGCTCTTTCTAACATTCCCCCCACCATGGGATGGGGGGGCAGGAGCTTGGGGGGAACATAACCAGGACAGCTGACCCGAACTGACCAAAGGGATATTCCAGACCATATGGCATCAGCTCAACTATAAAGCCAGTACAAAGCGGAGAAGGGCGTGGGGGGATGGAGGGGCTACTCCTCAGTCCTCTGAAGAAACTGCCATGCGTTTTGGAGCCCTGACGTACGGCCTGCTTCCCAGGAAACGCCAGACATAGCCTGGGGATGGAAGCAGGAATAAATTTTTGGTTTTTTTTCTCTTTGCTTCCACACATGGCATTGCTTGGCTTTGTTTTTGTATTACACTGCCTTTGTTTTTACCCACAAGGGTTCTGTCTCCATGTTATTTTCCTTTCCCCTTTTCTCTGTGGAGGAGGGAGAAGAAAGGGGAAGGGTGACAGGGTGGCTTGGTGGGCATCTGGTGCTCAGCCAGAGTTAACCCACCACAGAATTGGTGACAATTTCTCACCTTCAACTAAGGCAATTAAATTTCTTTATGAAATTTTGGGTTCCTCTAAGCATTAAGCAAAAGTGAAAATCCAAAGATGTCAAAGGATGAAATGGAAAAAAGAAAAAAAAAAAATGTTTCCAGTAAATCTGTATGACACATCACCAGGACCATGGAAGGTAAGAAACTGCTCAACTGTCAAAATAGCCACTCATTATCAAGTATATAGAGCACCTTTCAAACCTTCTATTCCCTCATTCTCTGTTTCTTCTCTATCTTTAGTCCTCCTTTTTCACGCTGTTGTTTGGCTCAAAATATCCCAGTAGCTGATTTGCTGCAACCAGCCTAAAATCTCCTGGAATGCTATGGCAAAACTAGCCCAAGAATCCCTCCTCCCGCCAACATCCTCTGTTTCAGGTGGAAGAGGCTGGTGAGGCCTTCTCATTGCCATGCAGCCCACCACAGGACCCATTTGTTCCCAAATGGCCAGCAAAAAGTTATATGGAAATACAAGGAAATATATGTTCTGGCAACATATTCCTGGTAATGTAATGTGTACACCAGCTTGCTGTGATGAATTTCCTCCATTGTGTCAAATCTTTCCTATTTTCCTGGACTCTGTACTGAACAACTTGGGCAGTCAATCATGTAGCAGAATTATAAAAAAGCAAAATAATTTCTAGCCTTGTGTCAGACATATGGAGAATGCTATTAAAAAGTGGAGCAAGTGACACATCAGGTAAGTAACAGGTTACAACATTCTTCATAAATACAAACCTCAAGTGTCATCTACTCTCCAAACAACATGAGCCTGGAGATTTACTGAAGGCCCAGGGCCTCCAAGCCTCAGTGCTGCACTCTGCTCCCACCGTCAGGGCATGGACTTTCCATGCAGGTGGGAAGATGGCTCCCACATAGCTTCTGGCTCTGCATAATTTCACTGCATTCAATGGCAACCCACAGACAGTACTAGAGCCTGGCTGCATACTTATTTCCACACAGAATCTTGTCTTGTAACAAGGGCATGCAGCTCACACTTCCCAAGCCCCAAGCATGCGGTCTGGTGCTACGGTGCTGTGCCACTCCCTATCCCTTGTGTGGCAGCCACAAGATGGCCTCCCCCACAGTCCTCCTGCTGCCACACAAGATGGCCTCCTCTACAGGCCTCTTGCAGATGCACAAGATGGCCTCCTCTCTGGCCTTCCAGCTGCTGCGCATGGACATGAGGTGTTTTTCAGTCTATGACGTTAACTAAGGCTTTCTTTACAAATACAGACCTGGGACAGGTTCTTGACAGCTCGGCTGAGTGAAACACAAGTCTTGATGCCTCCATGTGCCCCTCTGTGGGCAGCCTCCCTGGCAGCAGTGGGGTGACCTGCAGCAGGAGGTGGGCCTGTGCAGCCAGCCCCTCCACGCACGCGGCACCCAGCACTCCACCAGCACGGCATCCTGCTGGGGAACCTTTATTCAGGGGTACCCCAGCAAGGGAGGCACTAGCAGGGCTCCCTGCTCCACTGCTGCCCTGTGGCACACATACTTGAGGCGCCACGAGGGCCGCGCCCTGGGGCCGACCAGGGCGGCACTGCTCCTCCGCAGGGTCCGGCTCTAGC
>NW_008623903.1:0-11859 GCF_000691845.1 Merops nubicus
GTGTAGGTTAATGCTTGGTATGAGACTTAGGTAGCAAACTACCTCTTCCCCACCACTCCCAACTGAACTACTATACATTTTGCTAATCATAAGAATTTGGAAGGATTTTGAAAGGTTTTTCTGAAGGCTATCAAAGATGAACCAAAGTGAAGGCATCTAAATTTACTGCACAATTCATAATGTAATCCAATCTTTAACAACTTCTCAGGCATGAGCTGTCGATTACTCTAACAAGCCAAAAGCCTACATGACATTAATGCTCAAAGACTGAGTTCCACTGAAGAGTTCAAGCTTGCCATCCTGAACTGCAATGATAATTTAACTCAATCCTTAAATGCCTTCAGATTTGGTCCTTTTAGTGTTTCTGTGGTATTACTCTCATGTTCCAAAGCCACATACAACTCTGCTTTTTCCTCAGCCATTTTGCATTAAGGGTTAAGGAACTTTGTAAGGATGGGAATATCAGGCAGTGCATTTCCTCTGCATATGCAAAGGATCAGCCTTTCCCTTTCCAAGGGACTAGCAGCTGATCTTAAGGATCAGCTCTGAAAACACATCAGCATTAAATCAGCTGGATCACCAAGGTAAAAATGTGAGTCAGCAGCACAGGTCCTTGTGGAAAGGAAGGCTAACTGCATACTGGGCTGTACTGGCAGAGAGGCACAGCTGATGGGCTGAGGGAGGCAACTACTCCCCACAACTCAGGGTTTATAAGGGGGCATCTGGAATATCACATCCAGTTTTGCCCTCCCCAGTATAAGGGAGGTGCCACAAAGACATGGGCTTAAGCCCATGAAAGACAAAGAAGCAAAGAGCACTGGAACAGCCATGGGGTCACCTACAGTGGATCCCACCACCTGAAGAATGTTTATCACAGAGTCACTTAGGTTGGAAGAGACTTTTGAGATCATTGCTAACCCACCATGAAACCACATCACCAAGCACCACATCTACACATCCTTTAAATACCTCCAGAGATGGCAACTCAAATACTTCCCTGGGCAGCCTTACATCAGACTCTTCTTGCAGGGATGCAGTAGAAGTACAAGAAGTGATGGACACATGCTGCACCACTGGCAATTCTGTCTGGTCATCGGAGGGGGAAAAAAAGTATTCATAAAGTGAAGTGCCATCTTCACATTGTGGTGTAGCACAGGCTAAAAAATCTCAACCCCATGGGTCAGTGGTCTCCAAAGCAGGGCACACCCCCTCCCAGGGGATGAACCAGACAATCCCTTGGGCTGTGGGAAGAAAATATTTTTTTTGTGTCACTGATTTTATCTTTTTTTTTTTCTGTATGCTTTATAGTGGATATAATATATATCAATACCTTAGTACATGCATATAATCTTTAAAAATATATATGAATTGGAGGTGCAGGCTCAAAACATTTTTACTGATGAGGTGCATGGTCGAAGAATTTTGGAGACCACCATCATCACCTCACCACACAAGGTCCTGACGAGGGGCTGAAGAATGAAATCTCCAAAAGCCCCTTCTGAGCTAAACTGTTTTATGAATTCCAGAGTATTAGTCAATCAGAATATGACATGTAATGTCAAAGTTAAATGGTTTTCAGTAGATCAGAACCTAGATAGGTGACTGTTGTCTCCTGAGCTCTTAAAGGCTGTCACTAATTTCTGGATTCTCAATACAGCATTTCAAAGTAACAGAGACAGTGCTAATCAAAACTCAGGTTTGCAGAATTAAGGTTCAAACTTTGGATGACATACCCATAGCACTGTCCATAACAATTACTTCATACTCTGGCCTTTCGTCAAAGAAAAGGAGGAAAGCTGCATTAGGATAATTACAAATTAAAAAGTTATACTTGTGTTAAGCACAGAGCACAAACGTGTTTCCCATTCTGGCTGGGTTGTAGTCACTGCTATGACAAGCACAATGGCAGTTAATAACATTGCTCTGTACAAAAAAACCCACACCACAACTGAGGACGACTCCTTTCCTACAGATCCACTAGTTCTGGAGTTTGGTACAAAGCACAAGTAATCCTTTTTACATCTGAAGCACTTCAGGCCAGCTTTCTAGTGCTTACTGATGGAGAAATTCCTATCACTGCTTTTTCCTCAGTTCTGGTGATTTACAGAGCGCTGCTTCTCTGCCAACCTACCTATTATCACAGCACTCACAGTAACCTAATACTCTTTCACATACTAATTCAGTCAAATCTGGTGACCAGCAGAGATTTACTGTTCCAGAGGCTGCACACAGGGGCCTTGATTCTATAGGCACAAGGACAGAAGTTTAAGACAGGAGTGTCTAACACAGAAAGGTGCAGGATAAGGAGCAGGCTCAGATACAGTCATTTAGCTGGTGTAGAAATGTATTAGAATACAAATACTCAGAGATTCACAAGGTTGTAGTTGAGCTATTAATGTTACAAAACACTGAAGACTTGTTTAAGACTCAGAATTAAGCAGAATTATTTTAATATTTTACCCATACTTTTACCATACTTCCTAGTCACACCATTTTGGATGTAGCAATGATGGTATACAAGCTTCTATTTTTCAGTTCTCAACTAATTATTTCAATTAATATGCAAATTATTTAAAAGTTGTACTTCATTCCCTGTATTTTTCCTGTTTTAGAAAAGGGTTTCCTGGAAAACTTGATAAAACATTTTCCAACAGAACAAAGTAGTGTTATTTTTTGTTAGAAGAAAGGTGTTCTGTGGAACATTTCCTTTTAAGTAAAGTGAAACTGAAGTGGCTATTTCCTTCAGTCCCACTCATAATCCTAGAGTTACAGATAGCTAACACTAAAAAATTATCAATTATAGTTTTGTAAAGTAAATCAACAAAGCCTGACATTCACTATACCACCACTGGAAGACAAATGCTAAAAGTTGCAAAATTAATGCAACACTGTGATAAAGAAAATACTGATTCATGAACAACTGACTTGAACAGCCAAAATGGTTTCTGTCCAACTAACTCTCAATACTCACTGCCTGCTCTTCCCAAAGCAAGGATGGCCAAGCCACACAGTGATAAACCTTAGCACTGCAGGAGTTCAGCATGTTACAGAAAATGAACACTTACTTCACGTTCCCTTCAGACTTCAGGTTGTGAAGTGAAATGATTTAGGAGCAGTTTCAAATATAGTCCATGCATTTGTGTCATGGTTACTATAACCTATATGAGGATGTATAAAAGGTAACTGGAAACACTCCAGCTGTTCAGTATTAATGCATTTGTTATTTATGAGCCAGCAGTTTTGGAACCTGAGCCCAAGAGGATGAGCTCTTACTAGTAGCTGATGTAGAAAATGAAACTTTTGGAGGTGAAGACTACACAGAGAAGAACCAGACACTGATAAACCAGTCATCTGGAAAGGCACAATATGTTCATGGACACTTACCACCTCATCTTGTCCAGCACAGCTGTTAAATGCTTGACTGTATGTGAGACCAGTGCAACAGGAACAACCTGAAAGCACTGCATTCTGATTTTAAATGTTGTTGTTATTACTGGATTCTTAAAAAAAAAACATTCCCAGTCCTTATCTAGATGAAGTATATATAACTTGACAACGTTGCATAAGAATTCAGGACTTTCCAACTATTTGCCCCTCCCACTTACACCTTCAAAGAAAAGCCTAAACTGGTTCTGTAACTTTTACCAAGCGATAAGTGCAACCATATCACAACTGAGAATTAATCTGCTCCTTTTACTCAGAACTAATTTGATAGTGTGCATTTTTAAAAATCAATGAGTAACTTGTCAGCATCCAGGTGCCAGCTTATGCCTCGTCTTTAACAGGTATATCAATCTGACTCACTGCTACAGATAATTTGGGAGCTATGCTGTGGCCTCCTTCGTCTTACAGGAACAACTTCCTTTTGGATATGCTTGGGAAGCACCCTCAAAAAGAAGAGAGGAAAGTAAACTGCACAGTGTATTTTTTGTACAACTTATAAAGATCTCCAGTGCGATTCCACTGTATTTATACTACGTTTATCTAAAATATGGGGCTGTTCTGTTTTACACTCTCGTTACTCTCAAAAACTTCCTTAAAGCCTCCTGGTTTTACTTTTATACCAGCTAAATTAGGTTCTTCTAAGCTTCTGCCAGGACTGGATTTCCTTCAGTTTATTTTCTGAAAATCACATGGGTTTGCAAACAACTTGGCCTTTCCCAGTTAACTATTACTCTTCCTTCAGCTCTGTTTAAGAACGTGCTTATTTTTCAAGAAAACAAGAGATGCCAAGAATCAAGCTACTTCCTCATTTGCCATCAACTCCCCCTCTTCACTAACAAATGAGTCGAAAGGACAGACTTTCAAAATAATTTTTCATATGATTCCTTTAAGGCAAATGAGAAACATGGATATATTTTTATTAATGCGATCCAAATGGTCAGAGAGATAAATTTATTGTAGACACAGCTGCTGGTGTTGGAGGTACAAAGAGTGCATGATTCAAGCAGAACACGCAGCTTTTAAAGAACTCTTATGAAACAGCTTTTTCCTGCTCGTTCTGAAAAATGAAAACTATGCTGTCCAAATCCAAGATGACAAAGGAGTGATCAGGCTACAGGTCTAACAGATTTTAAAATTTCTCTCCAGTGATTCTTTCTGGAAAACACATAGGTCTCTGCTTCCACAAGGAACAGGATAATAGCACAGAACATGACAGGGCAAGACAGGCATATGGAAACTACTTCCCAGGAGTAAAAATCCACTAAGAAAAAAGGTGTTTTGAGGCCAAACACATTTGAAAGATGCTCTTTTATGAAGACTTTGAAGTGCTGTAAGTCAGTTCTGCTAAATCGTACTTGGAGGTCTCACTTGAACACTGCAAGCAACCACTCAACATCACAGTGAATTAAACCACAGGACAGACACAGTTTAAAATTAGCCTTACAAAAATCAGTCAGTTTTAACACAGAACAGTTGCCTGATCCATTTCAGTTACACAAAGGCACAAATGAATCCCAAGCATGGGAATAAGCAGTGAGGAACTGCTTCTTCCAGCCTCAGTGCACAGCATTCATCAGGCTATAGCCCATGATAGTTAAGCAGCTCCAGAGTCAGCCTGGCAGGTGCTTCACTTCCCTAATATCAACCTTGGTCTCAACAACACTGAAGCCATTATTTGCATGCTGTATCAAAAATAAAGTAAAAATAAATTAAAGCAGGGTAGTCAAACAGCATCTCAAGCTGAATGCACCTCTGAACTGAATACACAGCTCACGTAAGAGTGCCCCAATGAGGAGTCCCTGCAGCTGCTGAAGAAGACCAGCAAAACAAGAGCAGGTTTCTCAGATGACATTAGTGCTTCCCTCTCCCAAGTTCTACCCCACTCTCCAAGAAAAGTTTCAGTCAGTTGAAACACCATGGGACCAACTAGTTTGATTGCCTAATCAAGTCAAGAGGACAAAGCTGCTTTCAGCTTCCTATTTCACATAGGAGGTTGCAACACAGGAAAGTTGTAGATTCATAACAAAAATAAAGCCACAAAATTAGAAGCTAATCTCTCCAAGGCTGTATTGCAATGATGTACATAATTAAATGTAGTGGAGTACTTTTAAGATGTATTACTTGAATTATGGTAATTTCTCTCAACATTGGAATGCCATCGAGTAGAACGTGCATATATATTGAGATAGTTATATGTATATAACAGTCATTGGCAAGCCTGAAGAAATTAAAAGAAATTACATTTCAGCTGCACCTAAGACTGATCATTGTCAACAGTCAACATTTGCTCTTCTGCTGACCACTTGCTCAGTCCAGAATATTACCATTAGCAGGCAGAGCAGCAGCCAAACTCTTCCCTGTGCTCCCACATCCCGCACCAGGGATCCGAAGAGCCGGACAGCCAGAGGAGGAACAAGTCACTGCACTCACCCACCACAGAGGGCATGAAGAAAGTAGTGAGCTAGATGAGGAGCCAAGCTATGGGCAATAGTTGCAGCCAGGGGATGAGTCCCCAGGAGCCCAGTTATAGAGCAGGGACTCAGAGACAGCTTCACGTTCCAGCCCTGCAGTCTTGGGAACCCCAGTGGCCATGAAGAGTCCTTCCAACAGCCAGAACCTCACACAGCACAGGCGGTGTACCCAGACCTCCCAACCCCACTGCCAGCAGGGTCAGCTCTCACAGAGGTGGTCCTCCAAGTTCACATGCCAGGTGGGGCCACCCGGTGGTGATCTCCTCATCAGTCCCCACCCAAGGCTGGCCAGAGCAACGTGATTGGTGAAAACCAGCCAGGAGGGTCTTTCTTGCCTGGTTGTGGACATCATCCATATGCCAACCCTCATTCAGGGCTGGCACTTCATTCTCTTCCACAGCTCCTTTCAGCCTTCATTTCTTAGTACTTTGTTTCAACATCTTCAAACTACCTTCATACTAAACAGGTAAAGAAATAGTTTTCTTAAAGTATAGTCTTGCCCATTCAAATTTTCAATAGATTGTACAGGATTTGCAGAGGCACAGTAACTCTTGTGGCTTATATTTACTCTTACTGTAGAATATCTCCTAACAGCCTATCAGTAGATACTTTGAAAGATTAGCAAACAGTTACAGTCATAGTTCTCTCTCACTGCAAAAGCATTGCAAGTTGAAGGGTTTGTGTTGGACCTTCTTAGCCAAAATCTAATCTCTAAGCAAAAGCTGAATGGACGTTTGCACACTTTTTGCAGATCATTTCTTCTAGATTTGCTACCACCATCTACAGTGTGTCCTCTGCCACAAAGTAAAACTAATCCACTTGATGTTCTCTTGCTTATGTGTCTGTTTCCTTCTGTCAAGTCACCTGCTAGACACAGTTCTTCCAGTTAAAAGGACAACAAACTCTCAACAATAGAAGCCTGAAGTTCGAAAATGAAGTCAGAGAAGAAGGATTTGTTTTGTAATCAAAGGATTAAGATATGGTATTGAGTATATTACGTTAGCAAGGGGAAATGAGACAGCAGCTTGGCAGTAGCCCATGCTTGTAGGATCTTATGTAAGGAGAGCTTGGGCTTTGTTTACCACAGACATTTGTACAATAGCATTTACAAGGACCTATTTAAACTTGTGAACAACAGAGGGTTTTTTGCAGGTAACAGTAAAGTTACAGGTTTAAGTTCATTTTCACCTCAAGTTATTCCAAGATCAAAAGCCATTAAGCTTCATAGATTTAAATGCAACCAACATACAAAAAAAAAACCCAAAGCAAATTTAGAAAGAACCATCATGCAAACAAGTCTGTGTGCCACATATTCCTTTTCATTCCTAGTCACTGAATCAGGTTGCTACCTACCCACACCTGTCACAGGATCAATCCTTCTGGGCCTTGTTTCCCTTGCAGACAGTTTCCCAGACTTCAATAGTTTTTTTCACATCATCAGTGCATTGATTCAATTTTCCAAATTTTCATAGTTGTGAAACTGCTTTTTTGACACTATATTATAGAAGCCTCTACATTGCCAGGAGGTGGAAGGACTTTTTTTTAGTGCTTATGGAAAGCAGAGACATTTATCTCATCTTAGAAAGTGCTATTCTTCTGTCTTACTAATGGATTACAAAAATGAGATCTACTGGTTAAACTGGAATGGAAAACTTGCAGGTATTTTAATTTTTGTAGAGTCTTTATGCCCAAAATGAATATATAATCACGGACAATATTTTCCATTGCCTCAAAATGAAGTGGTTTAGCAGTGTATCTTTTCATCTGCCCTAAATGCTTTGGAACAATTCTGGAGGCAAAGCAGAGAGGGAGGTAGACTCCAGGAAACAGCACTTCTGAAAACTGCTCTTGGGATAGATGGTTTTTGGCACCCAAGGTACTAAGTTGAAAGAGAAGGTGCCACTGTTAACCTAGGTGATGTGTTGACTGTGGAACAGTATGATCAGAAAAGGGCCCACACATCCTGAAAAAGGAAAAACTTACAGGGAGACAAGAGTATAAATTCAGTTAAGCAAACTGGTAGACACAGAGGTAGGGCTGGTGAGACTGAGATCAACAAATGTGCTTGCCTAGACATAAGTGGTCAAAGTTTATTTGAGGCCATGGACACAAAGAGGGCAAAGTGTGTCTAGTCTAACTCAGTTTGAGAGGTGTTGTGAAGACACTGCCAATGAACATGGTGTTCAAGTCTCAATAAAAAGGTTTTGAAAACAGAAGGATATTCTGTTCCTGAGGTACTACAGCTGCAAACAGAAAAGCACTCCAACACATTCAGGAAGTGTGTAACAGTCCTCTACTTAGCTGTGCCATCAAAAGGAAGACCAACAGTTTCCACAGCACGTATTCTAACCAGAACAGACCTAGCTGCATGACCTAGTGGGTGAGTATAAAAGACTTCTCATTATACAGGGGAGTCCAGCATGAAAACAACAGCTAAAAATTCTGTTTAATTACTGATAAAAGGGCATGGCAAATTCTGCTTCCATTTATATTTTGTTAAAGTCATCTACGACAACTTAGCAAAAAAAGTGTCAAGACTTTCACTTGTACAGGCTCAAGAGTACGTGAGGAGCTGGAACAGGATCAGATCCCTGGGGGACAGATGGAAAACCAGCAATGACCAAAAAAAAAGGAATTTGTTCATCTAACTAAAAGTAAATTGGACAATTTAAGATGACAATCTGCAAGAAAGGCACAATACTATTGTCACAAACACTTCCTAAATTTCCTTCTACCCCACCAGCCCTACAAAACACAGATCCCAGGATCCCAAAGTATTACCAGATTCTGCTTCCATTTATATTTTGTTATGGTCATCTATGACAACTTAGCAAAAAAAGTCTCAAGACTTTCACTTGTTACAGGCTCAAGAGTACGTGAGCAGCTGGAACAGGACCACATCTCTGGGGGACAGATGGAAAACCAGCAATGACCAAAAAAAAAGGAATTTGTTCATCTAACTAAAAGTAAATTGGACAATTTAAGATGACAATCTCCAAGAAAGGCACAATACTATTGTCACAAACACTTCCTAAATTTCCTTCTACCCCACCAGCCCTACAAAACACAGACCCCAGGATCCCAAAGTATTACCAGCCAAACACCACCACTACACTTTATGGATAGACAAGTTTAAGAAAAAGGCTAATAATGTTTTTCTATTGGCATAAGGAAGCTCAAAGTTTACTGGATACTGCAAAGAAGGAGAAAAAAAATAAAAAAAGTCCATCTCTGTAGCTCAGGAAACATTGTCCCCATGAGCAAAATAAACATTGTGTTTGCTGAACAGAAAAAGCAGCAATGTACTCCTTCTGAACTATTATCGTTTTCCTGAGATACAGACAGTATCTTTTAGTTAAGCTAAAGAGTTGACAGTCCAAGTCAAATCTATTTTTACTAGATCTGGTCCTACAGGAAAAGCAGTGGCTCACAAATCAACTCGTGCACTATAAACTGCAGCCAAGTTGAATTTTGCTACAAATTGCCTGGGAATTTCCCCAAGCCCAACAGTCTCCAAGAAATGGATGATAAAATACAGAACTGTTACTGAAAGATAGAACAGAGAGAATCCAATTCATATTTGAGATCACAGAAATGCACCAATGAAACACCATGCTACCTGTGGACAATGAAGCAGAGATTGAACTTGAAATCCTGTAACCACTGGAGATTGGAGGTCAAAAAAAAAAAGGTGTAGGGTTGCTGGAGGAAGACAAGAATTTCTCAGGTTCCACAGGAGGCCCTGACAACAAACATCAATGGCTTTGGACAACAGTGCTGCCTGGGTATTGGGCCTGCAGCCTCACAATCACTGCCTGCTCTACTATCTGTCTGTCTGGGAATGAACAGGGCTGTATCTTTGCCACCTCCCCTCATCTCCATCCTCCCAAACTGAGCCAGGTTAGACAGTCTGTCACTTTGACAGAGGTATCAGTGGACAATCTAAACACCAGCACTTAATACCTCCCAAAGACTTGGTATTCCTAGAGCCCAATACATTTACAATCTGCTTCATAAGTGACCAGCCATCAAGGTTAATTACTGTGTTGCCAAAAATCATTTAGAAGTTAAAACCATTTAAGAGAAAGTATTGACAAAGATGAAAGACTCTAACTCTCCTGAAGTCAGGCTTTAAGGGCTTTGCTTCCCAGTAAGTCCTAAAACAGAACACTGCAGAAGCATGTTCAGCTAAAGTTGCAGTAACAGATACAAAGGATGTCTTGGAGATAGGCTGAGCCAAAACAATCCCCAGCACAGCACTGAGTTAGCTGATGTAGGTCCAAATTCAAGGAAAATTAAACAGCCACAAGGCAAAGAATAACAAAAGCATCCCAAGATCCACAGGACTCACAGCCCAAAGCGAATGAGTTATTATAGTCTGAATCATAATCTAGGTTCCTGCAATTCCATTACATTATTGCCTATAAAAATCAAAAGCTTTTGAGTTTTAAGTTTGCAAACTAGGAGAAACTCCCAAGTTGAAAAAGTAGAAAAGTCACTAACAGACTGAAATCAAGTAACTGCAGTGTTGTGTGTAATGACCTGAGCCTCACATAACACGTGCACTTGGAGCTTGTCATACAGCAAGAAGATCTCAGATCTTCACCTGCCCTGAAAAAAAGCCAAAACACTCATCTGATTCTGTTTTAGTGCTACCATCTACAGCAGGCTACAGGCTTTCCAAGGACAAGGATCTGCATTTCTCTTATCTAAAACTAAGGCTTCATCTGCCCAAACTCTGGTGCCCTGGTGCAACTGCTTCAGCATGTCAATCTTCCCCCCTCAAGTCATAAAAAACACCCCTCCTAGTGCAGTTTGTCAAAACAAATCCCAAATTCAATCCATACACATCAAGATGACTTGCACACAGTATGTATATACAGAGTGAAGCTAGAACTAGATGCTGTGTTTCCAAAATTCATCAGCACCCTTCTGGCTTCCCCATGCTTAGCAGGAACACCAACTACCAAGAATCCCACCCAATTTGTGACATTCAGTACTAGATACTCAGCTACTTCCAACTTTCACACACATGCACAGCCTTCTCCCTACCTGAAAGCTTCCTACTTCTCCATTCATTAAATTCTATAATTATTTGAGACAATTAAAAAAAAAAAAAAGGGCAGAAAAAGTTTAACCAATTGCACTTTCTGAATTTTAAGGACCACAGACTTGCTGTGATTCACATTATGTCATGACACAGAATATAAACATCTGTGGATGTAGATTCAAATCATGGCTACAGTTAAATTTCTGTGCTGCATAAAGCTGAAAGTTATCCATTGCCATAACAACCAAATAGCTTCTTTTAGGCTCAAAGCTTTGCAGGACTAGGAACCATGGTTTCTAAGACAGAAATTATGAAGTACTGAGCAGCAAAAAAATTAAAATATTTGAAGCCTTCATGAGAATTTAAAACGTTTATAAGCAGGTATGGAGGATGAAGCAGACAAATTCTAAAACCAAAGAACACTCCACAGAAATTACTTTATGAAATGACTTCAATCACTAATAAATTGCCTTTGACAATGTAAACAAATTACTAACATGTCTTGAGATGCCACTCAAAAGCATGATTTGCTCCTACCCAAGGTGTTTTTCCCTGTTTCTACTGCTTATTTTCTCCACTCCATACAACAACAACCAGCTGAAAAGTTTCATTTTTGCTTTTAGTTGGTTTCACTTTCTAGTTCCGTGGAAGCAATAAAAAGTTCCTGTTTAGGTTAAAAACAATCTTGATTAAAACTCAGGAAAGGAGGAATCGGGAACGAGTCTAGCTGCGAGAATGCCTCAGCCAGCACTCGGCAAGATGATCAGAGTGTTTTCGGGAGGATTTTTTTAACAGAGAAACACATGCGCGACCGCTTTAGCCGTTCCGAGGGAACCTTTACGGCTTCGCTGGAGAACAAGAAGAAGAAAGAGGTGTCGAAAACCACCACTTCCT
>NW_008623904.1:0-4463 GCF_000691845.1 Merops nubicus
GTACGGAGTAGCCTCGCAGGGAAGGGGGGCACGGGCAGGCGCGGGGGTGCGCACACTTTCCCGAGGGTCCAGTCGCAGAAGCGTTATGGGGAGTGGGGGTGGAATGTGGGGAGGTGGAGCAGGGCATGAGATAGGAGGGTGGGGGGAAAACTCTCATGGAAAAGCCCCTGGGGGAAACCTTGTGGAAAAAAAACTCAAATATGCCTGCAAGCGTTTTTGTCTCTATAGTGTATTGTCTTCGTAGTCAGTAAAATGGTGCGTACACGGAGATGAGTGAGGGATTGGGGCATCGTACGAGGAGAGGCTGAAACAGCTGAGATTGCTGAGCCCTGGGAAGAGAAGGCTCAAAGGGCAGCGAAATTCCTGTCAGTGTGCCTAAGAATCTTACGGGAGGAAGTAAAGACGATGGAGCCAGACTGTTCTCAGTGCTGCCCAGCACCACTGAGACAATGGACATAAGGTGACATACAGGAATTGTCATCTAAACATTAAAAAAAAAAACAAAAACAAACTTTTTAATCATGCTAACAATTAAAAAAAAAAACAAAACACCACACACACAGACACAAAAACAACACAACAACAAAAAAACCCAACATTGTAACAAGCTGACAACCCAAAGGTGTGCATTCCCACCCTTAGAGAGAATAAAATCTCTCTGGGCACGTTCCCAAGCAACACGCTCCACTTGACTGCTTTAAGTGGGATGTGCGTGTGTGTTGGTGCTGCTGATGTTTGGACTCACAATCCATATCACTGTCAGCCACTCTGTCATTCTGTGAATCTGAGAGTTCTGGAGCATACCAAAAGAGCAATGGAGCAGTCCTAAAGACTTTGCAAGGCAGATGGAGAATCCCTGCAGCAAACAGAAGGCTCTGGGCTGCACAGAAGGGCAACAATGGAACACAGGACACTCAGAAAGGCAAATGGAGAGGTAATAAGGGGATCTGAGAACAGAAGACCAGGGTGCCACCAATGGGTCCTGAAGGCAGTAGATGAAGAAAACGCTAAAGGCATGAGACAGCATCATCAGAGGAGTCAAACGCACGCCTCCACAGACACCTGCATGAACACGTACATGTCTTGTGCTGACACAAAGACACTTGGCTGGAGCCCCAAGGCTTGCACAGGCGTGGTCCCATGGACGGAGATCTCACAGCACAGAAGACAAACCCTGGCTGCTCCCAGCCTCTATAGCTCTACTCCAGCTTTCTTCTTTAGCTAGAGGGGAGTCTGGGTTGCAGGGCAGAGCTCTGCTCGGGGCAGGCAGCTGCAGCTGGCAGCAGCCATTCTTCCCAGCTGGTACATTCAGACCCTCTGCTCTTCACTGATTCCACCACAATATCACCCATGTCACTCCTGTACTTCCACTGCAGGACAAAAAAAGTGACAATTCACTTGAACCAAATTTGTACTTGGAGCTGCAGCTGTGTGAATTGCTCACCTCCACAGAATCCTGTTTGTTACAAGGACAGGAAGGAAATTTAAAATGTCCTTCATCAATTTATTATGCTATCAGAGCTCTTGCTTGTAGCTCTAAATGTACTGAATTCACACTTGCCTTTTGAGCAGCAGCCAGTGGGGACCTGTGACTTGCCTGCAAAGGGACAGGCTTCCTAAAAAGCCATTTTCTGGCAGCCCGCTGTTGCTGGGATGGGGTTGGATTTACGAGGAAAGGGCATGGACAGGGAGCCTTCCCTTGCCCCTGGCAAGCTGTACAACACAGCCACTATCTCCCACCTGCCTTGAACAAGCTTTGGGGACACCTCTGGGCAACATCTGCTTCATTAACATTGTGTTCCTGTTCCCTCAAGGTGGCCCCTAAGTTGCCTGCAGCCAATCTCCTCCTCAAACAGCTTCTGTCCCTTCTTCAGCACATCAGCCACACCACGGCCACCAGCAGGATGAGCTGCAGCAGTCTGGCCCTCTGCCTTGGGCTAACGCCACCTATTGAGGACCTGTTTCTGCTTTGGTCCACTGCAGAATGATCCGGCAGTTGGACACAAGGATTGTTGTAGCTCTCTGACAACTACAACTGTCTCATCCCATCCTATCTCACATTAGCCTAGCCTAGCCTAGCCCATCTCATCCCATCCTGTCCAAAACCAATGTTTGTGAAAGCTTCTAAACCAGAGGATACCAGAAGACCTTCTGGAAGCTATTGCCCCTTTGGAAACCTTTGCTGTATTCCCCCGTGGCAACGCTTCCTCTTGCACTAACTGAGCAAGCATCTCTTTGTGGACTTGTGGCAGTTGTTGTGGCCAGGCAGGGCTTGAAGACCTCCAGGCTCAGGGATCCCACAAGATCTGTGGACAACCCACTCCAGTGCTTCATGATCCTCAGAGGGATGTTGTTTTTTCCTTCCTTACCTCCAGCCCGAACCTGTTGAGTTTCAGGAAGTGCTACTGTCTCTCACCCTCCCAGCAGGCAGTGCTGGGAAGAGCCTGTCCTCATCCCCTGGATGCCTGTCCCATCAGCCCCACCCAGGGTGTGCTGTGAGGTGCCCCAATCCCGCCTCTCCTCCATGCTGAACCAGCCCCAGCCCCCGAGCCCCTCTGGTTCTTCAACCTGTCTGGGACCCCAAAGAGGAGGCAGTGCCCAGATGTGTGCCTTGGGGGAAAGGAAGAAGCCAGGCTATCAGCCCAGTCCCAATCATATAGTAATTGCCAAGAGAAAGCCTCATAATCCTCCTTCTGTCTTGATCTTGTTCAGCTGTCACTGAGAATTCTACTTGTAGTGGACTGTCAGGGGAGGCATTCTAGCAACTGGAAACCCTACCTGGTACATCTACTATGTAGGTAGACTTTCCACTGCAGGCAGCACCAGCTTTTATGTGGTTAACTTGGAGGTGGGACAAGATGTTAATGCCAAAGGCAGGGCACCTGGTGGTGATCTCCTAATCAGTTCCCACCCAAGGCTGCCCAGACCCTGGGTGAAAAGCAATCAGGAGGGTCTTTCTTGCCTGGTTGTGGACATCAGCCATATGCCAACCCTCATTCAGGGCTGGGGGATTAAACCCCAGCACTTCAGCCACGAGACCCTTACAGCACACATCTGAAAAATAAACCCCCCAAGTGGCATTTCAGCACATACTGATGGGGACCAACCCATCGTGTGCCTGCCAGTGGTGGCTGTGCTGCTGTTGTGGGATGGCCGTCACCTGTTCTGTAGAGCAGAAACAACTCAGTGTGTCACTGTCCCTTTGCAGACCAAGTGAAGAACCCTTATTAGGGACAGCATGGTGGCCTATGATGAGCTTTCTTTAATTATGCCTGACTGAACATTTCTGATGGCTTCTTGACTCAGTGCCTTCATTGTACTTCCAGATGAGCACTGTGCAGGGTCATGTCCCTCTTGAGCACAGCACTGCTCCCCCCTGCACCTCCAAGGACCACTGCGACCACCACAGAGCTACTTCTGAAATACTTTATTTACAGCAACACAAAGAGCAGTACAAAAAAGAGATAAGAAACGCGACCCTGTGCCAGAACGGTACCTCTACAGATGCACTCTGGAAATAAAACCTTTGTAGAAATGTTTTGCTGCTCTCAGACCTCCAGCAAGGAGATGTCTCACCACAGCACAGCAGTATGCATGATTCAGTCCTGTTATGTCCCAGTCAGTGGCTGCTCAGGATGTTGCTGAGGCTCAGTATGACAGGCTCTGGGTTCAGGTGTGTCCCGAAGGAGAAGCAGTTCCCACCACCACCAATAATCAACAACTCCTCCTCATCTGGCAGAAGGACGCTACTGTGATTATGTAGCATTAATGGCCACTCCAGATGCTCCTATAAAAAAGAAAGGAGATTTCTAACACACAAAACTGTGCCTCATACAATGCCATAGAGATACTTCATAGGTACCTTCATTAGAAAGTTAAGAACAGCCACACTGGGTCCCATCTAGGACCACCCGGCCCATTATACCACCTACAAACATGGGCACAAATAGATAGCTACAGAACCCAGGAAACCACAATATACTCCTCCAGTATACTACTCAAGTATACTCCACCCACCAACTTGCAGTTCCATGATTTTTATGAGGGAATGTCTCTTTAGCCCCTCAAACATAATGTTTTCCTTCCCAGAACACAGCCAGTCACTCTCTGAATCCATGTAGGCCTTTGGCAAGGAGATCCAGAGCTTTCCTCTGAAGCACTCTTCTGAAGCATGTTGCCTGCCAGTACATTTTGATGTCTCCTCGATTCTACCTGAAGCAGCAATGTACAGTCATGCCTTCTTCACTACAAGGGAGACAGGCTGAAGTATATAGTTACACGTCTGATGTCCAAGAAATATCCGATTTATAATCTGTGTATCTGGCAATGTGAAGAGAAGCTCTTTCACAATAACTGGTATTGGAAGGCTCAGGAAAGGGACCCTTGGAGACACACTTGCTGCAGACAGTGGACAGGAGCTGTGTTGCAGTTCAGTTATTGTTGGGGCCACCAGAATCGGAAGA
>NW_008623904.1:4494-9955 GCF_000691845.1 Merops nubicus
AGAGGCTTCCCTTGTAAAATCCTCAAACAGAAGGCACCTTTTATGAGGGCACCCCTGTCTATATTCTTGGAGAAAGGTTAAGGGATAGCAATTAAGAGAGAGCTCTGCCCACAGTAACAGTGCCAGTGGGTTCAAAACCCTACAGAGCTTCACCTCAGTCAAAGCAAACAGCTCATAAGCAAAGGCAGCTACACATCCACCTGCATCCATCTACTCAGAGCAAACAAAAACGTTCTATTCTTACAGATACAACTTTGTTATCACTGTGTCCATCCCCACCACTACCAAGCCACAGCAGCCAGTTCTATCTAAAAAATGTAGAGCTTTAAACTCTCAGGAAATTGCTGCAGGGTCAGCCAGATACCCACATACTGCCTGGCATAAGGAACAGACTAGTCACAAACTCCAGTTTCACCAAGGACAGGATCCATACGTACAGATATCTAAGGACCTGTGTTTCTTTATGTAAAAGAAAAATTAAAACTTGTCAAGCAACAGAAGCTTTCTCATAAATCACGGAATGTTTTGGGTTGGAACAGATCTTTCAAGGTCATCCAGTCCAACCCCCCTGCAGGGAGCAGGGACATCTGCAACTAGAGCAGGTTGCTCAGAGCCCCGGCCAACCTCCCCTGGAATGGTTCCAGGGATGGGGCAGCGACCACCTCTCAGGGCAACCTGGGCCAGGGGCTCACCATCCTCAGCATCAAATTATTCTTCCTTCTCTCTAGTCTAGATGTCCCTCTTTTGGTTTCAAACCATCCCCCCTTGTCCTGTCACAACAGGCCCTGCTCAAAAGTGCCCCCAGCTTTCTGACAGGGCCCTTGAAGTCCAAAAGGCCCCCAGAAGGTCTCCCCAGCTGGAGCCTTCTCCTCTGCAGGCTGCCCAAGCCCAACTCTCTCCTGCAGGGCTCCCAGCAGAGGGGTTCCCCCCTCGGGTCATTGTTGTGGCCTCTTCTGCCTGCACTCCAACAGGTGTGTGTCTGTCTTGTACTCCAGGCAGTATTATCATAGGTGAGGGCTAAGCCCAGATTAAGACTAAGTTTTGCCCGGAGTATGCCAAAATCCTGCTATGTGACATCACCTGTATGACTGTCCTTCGCTGAATCATGGGACAGAACCACAGAATAGCTGAGGTTGGAAGGGACCTCTAAGCATCCTCCAGTCCAACCAATCCTGTTAAAAGCAGGCTCAAATACAGCAGGTTGTTCAGTACCTTGGCCAGTCAGGATTTGAGTATCTCAAATGATGGAGACATCACAGCCTTTCTGAGCAACCTATTCAGTCACCCTCACAGCAAGCAGTTTCGTTATGTTTAAGTGAGTTTCAGTATTTTCAAGCCATTTTCTCCTTGTACTTTAGACAGCAGCTATAGCAGCAATTTCCACCACGATATTTTTAATTAAATTAAACCACAGACCTCCAAGAAGATAACCTAGGCTCTGGTTTGACCAGATCTCTTCTTAAGATGCTTGTGCCTACCCTAGCTCTTCTCACCCTGTCTGGAACAGAGCAGCTCTGTGCCTTCCAGTCTCCTGCACACTTGGACTCTCCCTCTTCTCAACACTATTATGTTCTCTGGACTGGTAAAAGCACTTCAGGATTAGATTTTACTCTAACAGTGAAGGTTTATTCCACTCAGGAATCTGCCTGCTCTGCATTCCCTACTCCATTTTGGGGAACAGCCCCGAGGTTACCACGTTCCTTCACACAAGCCCGAAAGAAAACGGTCGGTCCTTACGGAGTTGATGGTATAGTCCAGGCAGAGGCCAGTGGCTAGGTGGATGAGAGCCAGGCCTGGCACAGCGCACGGCTGCAGCCACACGCCGCCCACAAGCAGGAGTTTCCCATCATGCACGTGTGCGGTGTGCGAATACCTGCGAGTGCAGAGCGAGATGGAAGCCACGGGTAAGGAGGAGGCAGAGCCAGGTGGAAGACTCGCTGCTGAATAATGCCTTGTACTTACCTGGGGATGAGAGGAGGGTGTGTCTCCACTGTCTGCCACTGGAAGCCGTGGCCAAGCTCCCTCAGAAAGCAGATGGAACCCAAGGGCTGCTCAGCTGCTCCCAGACCTCCTGCAATCAACACTCCTCCCTTCCAGCTACAGGCGCTGTGAGAGTGACGGCCTTCTGGGACTGGACCCTCGACAGGAATCTAGGAAAACAGAAGTCCAAGGCTGAAGTTTGCCAACCTTCATGTCTTCTTCATATGCAGGCTCTTAAACCCTCTCTTCCTGTTGTATATCCTGTGGGATGTAACATTGTTTCCTGCATAGGATAGGAACAGTTGCTGGAGGAGAACAGAGTAAGCCTGACAGGGAACAATCAAAAAAACCCAACCTACACACGTTCCTCTGGGGATGGCTAAGCAGAAGTGTGTCCACTTATACTAGCTGCAGTATTTCTCTGGCCCTCAGTCTATTTAGCAGCTCTCAGTCTTTCGAGAATTATATTTCTGCAAGTTTATTAGAGGTAACTTTATATGCACTCTTGCATGCTCTTTCTGTTCAAGACATGCACCACAGAACCAGGAGTTTCCAGACAGTGACCAGCAAAGCAGGTGGTCAGTGGCCAAAACCAGAGAGCAGGATAAAATGCTGAACTGCAGCACTAACGGGCAGAAAGGAAACCTTCAGTGCAAGCCCTACAGCCCCTCAAACACTGCTGTGCCATCCCATGGCTAATCACTAGCAAGCCTGGTTTTGTCCCTTTCCCTCTTCAAGCCTAGTTTGAAGCTCTTTTGATGAGCCCAACCAAATCCTGTGCAAAGATCCTTTCCCCACTTTGAGACAGGCACACCCCAACTGTCACCAAGAGGCCTGGTGTCATGTAAACCAACCCATCATCAAAACACCCCAAAATTCTGTTGGTGACACCAGTCACAGAGCCAGGTACCAATCAGCTAGGTCTTTCTGTTTCTTCTAACATCATTCCCTGCAACTGGAAGGATGGAGGGGAACACTACTTGTGCTCCTGATCCCTTGACTAGTTGTTCCAAGGCCCTGAAGTCTTTTATCGCCCTTTGACTTCTTATTGCAACTTCATTGCTGCTTACATGAAAAAGCAATAATGGGCAATAATCCAAGGGCCATACCATGGTAGGAAGTTTTTTCATGACATCTTTGACCTGGGCCCCATGGAGGCAGCACACTTCCCTCAGAAGCAGGTCCAGTCTGCACACTGGGCCTTCTGTTCCCCTCAGAAGTCTCCTACGACAATGACCTTTTTTTTCCTTAATGGAAGTGGTTTTGACACAGGGCATAAGCTGACTTAACCTTGGCAACACTCCAACCTAGAGGGACCATTATCCTCATCATTGCCTCGTTCCACTTGCAGAGCCTCACAGCTACTGTATAAGGAAGGGCCCCTGGGAAGGTGGGGTAGGCACAGAGATGCGCCTGCTGCAGTAAGCAGGTTGCTCCTGGTCCCATCTCTGCACTCACATGATGTTTCGCTGGTTCATGAAACCCTTGCACATCATGCTAGAGCATCTGCCAGCACCAGAGCTGCTCACCTCATTGACTGAGAACACTCACAGGGAAATCTCATCAACATGTAAAATGCCTAATGAGAGAGATTAAAGAAGACAGAGAGAATGTTCTCAGCGGTATTCAGCAACATGGCAAGACTCAATGGACACCAACTGAAATTAAAAAAAAAAAAAAAAAAATCCACTTAAACATAAAAACCCCTCCCATTTTTCTATGAGGGTGGTCAAGCACTGAACAGGTTGCCCAAGGGGGTTGTGGAGTCTCCATCTTTGACGATAATCAAAACCCAATTGGACAATATCCCGAGCAACCTGTTCTAAGGCGCTGCTTTAAGCAAGGGTGCTGGACTAGGTGATCTCTAGATGCTCCTTCCAACCTCAACCACTCTTGAGAAGATTCTATTCCACTGAAAAGCACGGTGTTGAGAAGTCAGCTGTCCGCTCACCATGGAGAGTGACAGTACTGCCAGTGCCATCTGCTTCAATATGGGAACCCCACTGTGATTTCACTGGGCTTCCAGCAGAGCTGCCTGAACCTGCAAAGGAAGGCAACTTCTACTCCTCAGGGCCTCCCCAGGTTCTTACCACAGCACAGGAAAGTTCCCGAGTGTGCAGGAAACACCAATCCCCCAGCACAGGCTCTGCCACAGAACGCCCACCATACACAAACAGGTACTTCTCACCTACAGAAAATGACAACCAGGTGAAAAGAGAGGTTAGAATTTGGCATGTCACAAAAGCCAGAATTGCTGTTTGCGTAGAAGAGAAGCTGACCCAAGACAGGAATTAATGCAGTCAGGCAGCACTTTGATACACTACTTATATTGAGACGTCCTGCAACCCGACAAACACTTCCAGACTTCAGCAATAAATGCAAGAAATTGTTTTGTAGATACAAGAATTAGTCTTGTATCTTGAACTTTTATAAGACACATAGAAGACTATTTTTACTAAGAAGCTGCATTCTTCACATTTGTGGTCATTCAGAAAACCCTCATCATCTGCTTGTATTATGTAGTTTCTGAACGTTTAAGGTCTGAATGAAAATCACACCCTACTGTCTCAAAACCAAAAGGAGAACACATGTTTTTTAATGTACCTAATGGACTTCAGGAATGAAACTTTAGGCAATGGGAAGACTCTGCACCTGTAGAACTAAGAAAACTAGAAAACCTTAAGGACATAAATGCTAGCAGCACAATGACATCTCTTTATCCTGAGAAAACAGGGAAACCCTCATAAGACAAGACTGTGTATTTGTTCTTACAAAAGGGAGATAATGAATATTTAGGCGTGTAGGAGTTAATCTGGAGAAGCCTCAAAGCAGAGGTACAAAAGGGAGTACTGTGGTAGATATCGAGGATGTGTGTTAACTGCACTGTGCCCTGTCCACACAACAGGCTGTGTGAGGAACAGGAGTGTTGGTCACTCGCTTCAGCTACGAAGCAAAATCAAGGCAAAAATGAGAGGACAAAATACAATCTCACAAAGACAAAAACTAACCTATTACTTATAAAATTTTATTCATCCATTTAAAATTTCCTTGCCCTGCCAGCTGGCGGAGAATGGAATAGCTCAAGGGCAGCTTTCACCCCCCAATTTCCACTAACTCCCACCACTGACTTACTAATAAAACCTTAAGTTCTTACAGTTAGTATCTTATAGTCACTATATCTTACCAGACAAACCTTCAGCATTTGAAGCTGAAGCCATTGCAGGGCTTGATTCTATATGTATTCAAACTATGAGCATCTGTCATTTGCTACTAAAAGAGAAACATTTTTTTTGAGGCACCTCTACTGGATAAAGAGATGGGGATCGTGCTCCATAATGCTCCAGAACTGAAATATTATCCTTCAGAGAGGCAGCTCTGAAACTTCTTTCCAGTGTGATCCACAATTAATAACTTTAGCCACAGATGATTGTGGTGGGTTAGCACTGGCTGAGCAAGTGATGCCCACCAAGCCGGTCCATTC
>NW_008623904.1:10290-10757 GCF_000691845.1 Merops nubicus
CCCACTGTGGGGGGAATGTTAGAAAGAGCCTTGGTGCTGTGGGAGCCCTGCTCAGGGGCAGTCACTCCATGGGTGTTACCAACACTCTTCTAACTCCCAACACAAAAGCCCTGCACCAGGAGGGCTGCAATGGGAAGATCAGCCAGACACAATACAATGATCTTAAAGAATCACTCTTCCAGAACAGATTATGTCCTTACGCTTCCATTCCACTTAATACTGGGGATTATGTGATATCCGAAATAGGAAATTATTCTATTTTGAGTGTCAAGAAGAGATCTCAAGCCTTAGTGGCAGCCTGGTGGCGTGAGCCAGTATGAACCTCATGAAGTTCAACAAGGCCAACTGCAAGGTCCTGCATCAGGACAACCCCTGGTATAAGCCCAGGCTAGGGGAGAAGGGCTGGAAAGCAACCCTGGGGAGAAGGACCTGGGGGGGCTGGGGGTAAGGAGCTGGCCCAGAAGCCC
>NW_008623904.1:10809-12907 GCF_000691845.1 Merops nubicus
TGGGCGTATTCTGCCCCTCTGCCCCGCTCTGGGGAGACCCCCCTGCAGTGCTGGGGCAGCTCTGGAGTCCTCAGCACAGCAGAGACAGGGACCTGCTGGAGCGGGGCCAGAGGAGCCCCAGCAATGACCCGAGGGGGGAACCCCTCTGCTGGGAGCCCAGCAGGAGAGAGTTGGGCTTGGGCAGCCTGCAGAGGAGAAGGCTCCAGCTGGGGAGACCTTCTGGGGGCCTGCCAGGACTTCCAGAGGCTTCTCAGAAAGCTGGGAAAGGACTTTCTAGCAGGGCCTGTAGGGGCAGGACAAGGGGGGTTGTGTTAAACTAAAAGAGGGAGATTTAGTTTACATGTAAGGAAGAAGCTCTTTGCTCTGAGGATGGTGAGAGGCTGGCACAGGCTACCCAGGGAAGCTGTGGATCCTCCATTACTGGATGTGTCCACGGCCTGGCAGGATGGGGCTTTGAGAAATATGGTCTAATGGGAGGAGTCCCTGGCCAATGGCAGGGGTGTTGCAACTGGGTAGTCCTTAAGGTCCCTCCTAGCCCAAACCATTCTGTGATCCCATGATTTACACAATGGCAGAACAACATTCTCCATTCTGTTTTTTTGTTCCTTTAGTACTAATTCTTAACACTAAGAATTCTTAATATTTGGCTTTGCTTTTCTTTTGAGCATCTGTTTATCTTTACAAAGCCTGGCTCACCAGCAGTACTTTGGGTACGTGCTAAAACACTCACCTGCACACTCACAGAGCAGCACAGAAAAAACAAGGTGGAGGAACCCAAATAATATTCTGCCTCAGCTACTCCAGACCCATCCCAGGAGAGCAATCAAGTTGTAGAAGGCTCACTCCCTCCAGCCCAGGAGGAGCACAGGGAGGCAGTGGCCAATATGCAGGCAAGAGAACCCCAGTCACACACTTGTGGACTCAGAATCTGCCCCAGCTCCTGCAGGGCTGTCCCAGCAGAGCCAGCAGCCCCCACGCCCAGCTGTGAGACCACCAAAATGAGTGAAGGGGAGTGAGTCTCTGGAGCACCTCTGCAGAGGTCCTGCCTGGGGGTACGGGAAGCATTGCGCCATGCAGCAGCACAGCATCTGCTGTTTGCATAAAACTTATTGCAGGATGTTCAGGAGAGGAATGAGAGGCAGGAAAAGGGATGGATTTAGGTGATTTGGGGAAGTACAAACACTGGAAGACAGAGGGATAAAGGGATAATAAGGGAGAGTTACATGTCACCAGGCTGCTGGTCAGTATATCTGTCCAGTCTCATCCCACATCTTCAACATGAACAGCTGAAAATTAGTCTTTTCATTTGTGGGTAGGTGTGTTTGTGAGAAGGCAGCCAAGCTGCACTTCCAAGTGTACTTTGTAGCACCTTCAAAAGTGCATTACCAGCTTTTCCCAGCACTATACAGTCGTAACTGGGTTTTGATTCCTGCCCTGAATCTAGAAAACTAACAAGACTGCAGCTCATCTGTAATAAAAGTCATTATCACAAGGTATGTGTTGTACAGGTTCTGTAATGAACTGACCATGTATTAATGGTGTAGATAACTGAAAACCTTCTCAGCTGTTGGATCAACCAATGGAGTTGCTCAGTTCAGGAAACTCAGCTGAGGCTGCTCTGTTTTTCCCTTTGGTCAGGTTTAGCAAAGTCTCTCACAAATACTTTTGGACTTGACAAACCAAAAAGGCACAAATAATGGGTAGCTATGATATGAACAATACTTTCAAATGAAGTTTAACCCTTAAGTCTTCAAGCCTGGAAAAAAAAAAAAAACAAAAAACTCCACTGGAACAAATTCTTTATGAAGTCTAATCGGATTCCCTGAAGTAGTGATTAATGTATCAAGATCCTATTCTTTCCAAAATGTTCAGCAAAAAGCATTTGCTTCAGCCAGAGGAACTCAGTGCACCAACATGACTGTATAGCCTGCCCTACAAAAAGTAAGGACAATCTGACTTTTAGACCTCACTGCCTGGACAGGACCACCCCACATATTCTGGAATCTGTAGACCTACAGCCGTTTCCACTCTTTCTGGGCTTTTTACCTTCAAATGTTACTTCAGTTGCACTGTGTCTCCAACGCAAGGCAGCAGGTTC
>NW_008623904.1:12949-18781 GCF_000691845.1 Merops nubicus
GTAATGTCATCTGGGTCCGAGGCACTACAGGTTTCAGGGAACTTCAGCCACAACATTCCCAAGCCTGCACGTGATGGGGATGTTCGTCCTCCTATCACCAGGGCCCGACCATCGGAGAGACATGACACAGTATGGTACAATCGTCCACCTGCAGAGACACAAACCACCATGGTTCAGGCTGATCTTTCTCCTGTGACGTTTACAGGATCACCAAATCATTTACGTTGGAAAAGACCTTTAAAAATCATGAAGTCCAACCCTGCCAGGTCCCCACTGACCCATGCTCCTCAGCACCACATCTCCACAGCTTGGAAACCCCTCCAGGGATGGGGACTCCACCACTGCCCTGGGCAGCCTGGCACAGCCCTGGACAACCCTCAAGGGCAACAAATTGTTCCTCAGGGCCAAACTCAACCTTCCCTGGGGCAACTTGAAGCACTTTCCTCTTGTCCTGTCCCTCGTTCTTTGGGAGAAGAGCCCAACCCCCACCTGGCCCCAGCCTCCTGTCAGAGAGCTGTGGAGAGCTAGAAGGTCTCCCCTGAGCCTCCACAGCTCCAGGCTCAACATCCCCAGGTCCGTCAGCTGCTCCTCACCACACTTGGGCTTTAGACCCTTCCCCAGCTTTGCTGGCCTTCTGTGGACATACTCTAGCCTCTCAATGTCATTCTTAGAGTGGGGGTCCCAAATCTGACCCCAGGATTCAAGGGGCAGCCTCCCCAGTGCCCAGTGCAGGGGGGCAATCCCTGACCCGATCCTGCTGGCCACACTAGTGCTGACCCAATCCAGGATGTTGGTGGCCTTCTTGGCCACCTGGGCACATGCTAGCTCATCTCCAGCTGGCTGTTGACCAACATCCTCAGATCCTTCTCTGATGGGCACTTTCCAGCCCCTCTGCCCCAGCCTGGAGCATTGCAGGGGGTTGCTGTGGCCCAAGGGCAGGACCCAACACCTGGCATTCAGAACCTTCAGATCTCTTTGACTGTCAGCATAACTGCACCACGACTTCACTTTTCCACTAGACATTATTCCATTGTTAGCACAAATATGTCTTCCTTACATTTGGAACTCACCCCATGGGAACTCACCCCATCTTTCATCAGGATTTTCCTTTCTCACACAGCCAGCTTTCCAGGAGCCTGCTTGCTTAATTAGCACATGAAAATTCCTCACACGGCAGTGCTGTCCATCCTCCTCCCCAAAGCCCCCAGTGGTGAGAACCACGTTGGGATTTATCAGAGTGGAGCGGTGACCGTAACGTCTCAGGCCAAGCGCTTCGGAGGGCGGTGTGCAGGCTGCTGCAGTGACACTCCCAGCCACCCTGGCAGGGCCACTGCTGCGAGGAGCTGCATGCCAAGGAGAAGCAAAGAACTCAGGCACAAACAGGAAATGTGAGAGATGGGGCAAAGTCTGTTCAGCTTTTCAAGAATAAAAAATTGTGAAGCGAGCTGACACAGCACAGACAGGCTGATGCGCCCTCGAAATCACACTACAATGGTGTAAACCACCACTGTACCACCTTCCAACGTCTGCCTACTGCCCCCTCAGCTCCTGCCCCAGTCCTGAGATGGCTTTAACGGGGTGGAGGCAAGACAGGCTAGGAGGCTGCAGTGTCCTGAGCTGCTGTACCAAGGCAGGAATCACTGCCACACCTTCCAGAGGAGAACCTTTCTGACACTGGGCTATTTAAACAGCAAAGAACAGCAGAAAAAGGCCAAACACCTGGAAGCTGGATTTCAAAGTTTCTTGCCAGATTTTGATTCTACCTTCACAAAAGCATTGAAACACAGACTGAAAGCATGACAAATGATCTCTGCTGATTCCAATGCTTCTATACAAAAGAATATTTTCAGTTATCTGAGTATCTTCTCTCTAAATACTACATCCCTTTGTATGAAACAAGCTTTCAACACAGGACTCTAGCTCACCTATATAGTGTACAAATGTTTTTCTTTTAATCAGTTTTGAATTTGCATCATCTTTGTTTTAGTCAAGTGCCTTATTCTTGTGTTATAACAAACAATGAAGTGAAAGACAAGCAGTGCTCATTTTTTTTTGTGTGCCATTCTCAGAAAAATTGCCTGCACTGAGCGTTGGTTAGTACCAGACCTCTTTCTACTGTTTGATGA
This sequence comes from Merops nubicus, assembly GCF_000691845.1. NCBI lineage: Eukaryota > Metazoa > Chordata > Aves > Coraciiformes > Meropidae > Merops > Merops nubicus. The sequence goes on from NW_008623904.1 coordinate 15,076, forward strand.
AGCAAAAAATTCCATCTCTTTGGGCTTAAATGTCTCTCTACAGGTGGATCTTTTTAAGACTGGGTTTGTTTTTTTTTAATTCCAGAAAATAAACTTACCACGCTCTGCTTGAAAATTTAGTACTTGCACTCTCTTCAGCAGAGACCCAAATCTGAGAGGATAACTGGGGGCACATACTGGTATTTGAGAGAGACCTTTCGACAGACCTGGTAAAAGATCCCTAAGCATGGATAATCTACCAGACTTTGAAGGTTCTCACTGTCAGTTTTGAACACAACAGAGGCAGCAGCAGAAAGACCCTGTTACTGTCTCTGCTGAATGAAGTCTCTTCACTGTATTGATATCAGTTAAGATATAAGATTATTTTCACTTAAGGATAGATCCTGTGCATTTAGGAGCCTTTGAGGTTTTACATAAGGACCAGTGACAATCACATAGTATTTAGCCACACCCACACTCATTTAGCTTCCATTTCACTATGTGTTTTCAGATCTAATGAAGACAACACAGGGGATTCAGTGGCCTTGTTGGCTTAAGCAATGCCATCCTTATCATTTTCCAGCTGCCTTTTCTGCTTCCTGGGAGGCAGATATTGAGTTTCAGTTGCAGACAGAACTACTTGTGGTGCTATACTGTGAACAAAATCAGTGATGTGATACAGGTTAAAAGTAACATTATGCTTTCCACCCTGAAAAAAGAAGCAAGCAGCCAAAAGTGGGAAATTCTTGGACTGCTACCGCTGCCAAGTCCTTTTTATCGTGGAAATACAGCCTTGGCCTTGGCTTTTCCCCAGCTCTGCCACCTCTCTCCTATCTAAAAAAAGCAACATGCAGATTTAAATGCATTTCAGAAATAACTACATGTACAGGTCCACACACAGGGAAAAACAAAACCAAGCACAAACTTTGTGACACTCTCCCAAGTGCTCTGCTGGACAATGCTTCAATAGGGCAGTAAGTAAAACATAACCTTTTGGGAGCTGGAAGCCAGACAGACTGGCTCAGAGAGCCGTGTCCAGAGGCAAGTGGGAATAAATTGAAAAGGGGATCCCAAAGCCAGGAGGAGGAAGAGCAGGGCAGACAGGCATTGCAGCCATGCACTGGAGGGGCCTATGTATCTACAGAAGGAAGAGCTGTTGGACTGGAAGAATTATGCTGATCACAACCACCAAAGTCAGGATGTGGCCCTGGCAACATCCCACCTGTCTCCTCTGCGGCTTTACTGTCTCCTAAAATCTCTCAGAGAAGCTCCATGAGATAGAATAATGCAAAAACTATTCAGTACATACCTGTCATATTGGGTAACAACGGAGTCCAGGAAGGTTCCATCCCCTTTGACGCAGTCAAGACAAAGTAATGAGAACATTTCAGATGCCATTCCTGTAGCAAGCCCAAAGAAAAAGAATAAAAACAAACAATCCCCCTCAAAATCTTTAGAGCAAACAGCAGTAATAATCTCAAATGGCCAGAGTGATCAAATCAAAGACCAGGCTAGCCCAGCACTGTTTCCAGCAGTGCCCAAAAGCAGAAGACTAAAGCTGAATCTCAGAAAGACCAAGTGTGTAAACACCTTCCTCAGCCCAGCCTTCAAAAACATACAGCTCGGTGATCTTCTGTGTGAGCAGCTCTCTTGTACTGAACCATCCTCAATGGATTTCTCATCCATTAATCTATCAGGCTGCTCTCTGACCTCACACCTCACAGAAACTTTTATCACCTGTAACTTGCTGTGGCAAGGAGTCCCATGGCTTATACTTTACAAGTACAAGCCATGTACTTTCACTTTTAAGTACAATTTATTTTTGTACAAGGTAAAACTGTACCTTGCAAGAGGAATTTTTTTTTCCTCTTTCAGCTTCCCTTCTTGCTTCCCAGTTCTAATTATAGAAAAGAGTGAGGGCTGCATACCAGAGGGATTCAGGTTTCTTAAAGGTCATAGAATATAAATGACCACAAAGAAATCACAATGTTCAAAGGTGTGACATGGTCTCTGCTGGCTGATAATACATAAACAGGACTTCCAGTCCAGGCCTGGAATCACTCAGAGACAGAAGCACAAGCGAGGGGACTGCACACGAATTCAGTGGTCATACCAGAGTCCACCCAGGCTTTTATGGACATCAGGGAATTGAGTACATTCCTTCTACGGGCTGGAATATATTCAGCCAGCTATGGGCCTAGAAGTCATAAACATGAATTTAAAAGGCACAAGAAACCACAATATAAGCACTGTTGTCCCAACTTCCACCAGAAGCAAAAAAGCACCTTTCAAAAAGTGATATCCAGAAATTCATGTACCTACTGAAAATGGAAGAATTTGCTATTTGTCCCCGGGTAAATCATTCTATGAATTAGTCATCCTCAGCACTAAGTGTGCATTTTACATTTTTATCTAACTCAGTCAAGCTTGTTTCCAGCGAGACCTGGATCTTACATTATTTTTATCTATCTTCCCCCTCTGCACATTCTTCAGTTGGACTTGTGTACATGCTAACCTTCCTCTGTAAGAAAAACGATAAACAGCCTTTGCTTTCTCACTGCACGAGCAATTGCTCTGATCTACAACAATTCTTGTAGATATTTCTGCACCACTTTGCAAGTCTGCCAGCACCTTTCAGTCATCACTTCTGCATTCATGTAGCAGAGAAGATCCTGCATGCTGGCACAATAGAATTACTCAGTATCTTTGATGACTTCAAAGAGCCACAAATTTTGCCACCAGTTAACATAAAAATGGCAAATAACAGAGTCATTGTTAAATTTCAGTTGTTAATATAGAAATGTGCAAAGTCATATCAAAATATCTCAAACTAGTAACCTGTATCCAACAGTAACAAACAGTAATCGCCTGCAAAATCAGAAGAGAGATGGGCAAGTGCATCTCCTTTGCCCAGGCACACTCCCAACTGTCTGTAGTCAGGAACCTTGCTTCAGGTTTATTTTTATGTAATCAGTAATCCTCACTGGATTTCTCCTTCATTAAAATAATGGCCCCTTGAAACCACACCAACTTTTGGCATGTGCAACATCTTTCGTACAACCAGCTAGTTTGCAATCCTAAGACTGTCTCCCTGTGAGACCACTGACTGAGGAAGGAACAAGATTTTCTAACATCAAAGAGAGTCTTCTGCCAATGGTACTTGCCACAGCTTCCTGCAGGCTCTGCATTAACCAGGTCTGATTCATGACCCCCTCTGCCTACAGCAATGGCAGCTTTTGTACAGCACCATGACCAGAAGACACTGCAGGCTCTGTATCATAGCAAAGCCAGGTCTCCAGCGTTCAGAACAACAGAGGGTTACCTCGTATTCATCAAAAGGCTCCAGAGCCTGCACTCGTCGCTGCTCATCTTCTGGCGTACAACGAGTGAAAAACTCGTTCATGTCCATGACACTGCACTCAGTCCAGCCCTAAAACAGAAACCCCTCAAAATTACTGCCTCTGGAAGGTCAGACTCACATCCCACAAGAAAGCCAAGACCCTGCATTAAACACTTGCATGAGTCTTTAAGACTGTCTAGCTGGAACAAGAGCAGCCCAGAATCTGGTGAGGACAGATCTCCTAGCAGCAAAGCTCTTAAGAATTTTATTTACTATATCAAAAGTCTCAGAGGAGCCCATCTCGCCTTAATCCCACAGCAGAAGGTGAGCTGCAGGTTGGTTGGAAGGACCTTCAAATGACTAGACAGGCTGGAGCAATGGGCTGAG
>NW_008623905.1:0-9934 GCF_000691845.1 Merops nubicus
GAGGCGAGGCGCGGGCTGCCCGAACCCGCCCGCAACGGGGCCGTCCCCGCACAGCTCGCCTCTCGGGCTTAAACCCTGTGCCCAAAGTCCAGGAGGAACCACCGTGGCGTGACCGCTTCCTCCACGGGCCGGCGAGGGCGGCCCGGCGGCGCAGACCCGGCGGGGCAGAACGGGACGGCACCGCCACCCACACGCCCCCCCCAGCCCTGCTGTTCTGCTCCCGCTGCTGGTGAGAGACTAAATTAAACACCCCCAAAGTGACAAAAAGAGACAGTCCCGTCGCCTCTCCCCCGGCTGTGGGAAAGGCCGGGTTCGGCTGCAGAGCTGGCCAGGCACAGCCAACACAAACAAGCTGGAAAGCCTGAGGGAACGTGACATCCTCACCCACCCGTGGAGCACAGCCTGCCCTCAGTCCCTCCTGGAGTTTTCAGCGATTTTTGGACAAGCACCACAAGGTAGAACGATGCTTTTTGCTTTAACTATGTTTCTTTAAAAAACAAACGCAACGAAGAAAAAGAATGACTAGATTTTTGTTCACAATAATCTTGTCTAAAGACTATCTGCATTTTCCTCAGTAATACACAGAAAATAAAGTTTCCCCCATATTGCTGATGTTTCTAAGGAACTGCCTGACGATTTGACAATAAATACCAACTTTTGGTTGTCACAAAGAGCAATAACACATTTTTACAACATTCCCACTTTTAATAGTCCTCTAGTTCTGCCCTGCAGGTCTTGGACATGTAAACAGGCTCATCCCCTTCTGTGGAAACACAAATAGGAATTAAAGCTGCAGAAATAGTTTCCTGGTTCACACAACTCATAGAATCATTGAATGGTTTGGATTGGAAGGGACCTTAAAAGATCCAACCCCCCTGCCACAGGCAGGGACTCCTCCCACTAGACCAGGTTGCCCAAAGCTCCATCCATCCTGGTTTGGAACACACCCAGTGTTCCCTGGACAATCCCCCAGACAACCTGTTCCAGTGTCTCACCACCCTCATAGTGAAGAACTTCTTCCTTATATCTTATCTAATTCTGCCCTCCTCCAGTCTGAACCCATCACCCTATCACTATCATCCTATCAGTACAAACCCTCATAAAAAGTTCCTCCTCAGCTTTCCTGTAGGCCCCACTCAGGTATTGGAAGTCCACCATAAGGTCTCCCTGGAGCCTTCTCTTCTCCAGGCTGAACAGCCCCAGCTCCCTCAGCCTGTCCTCACAGAAGAGGTGTTCCAGCCCTCAGATCACCTTTGTGGCCCTCCCTCTGGATCTGCTCCAACAGATCCATGTTCTGCTTGTACTGGGGGTTCCAGAGCTGGACACAGGACTCCAGGTGAGGTCTCAAGAGAGCAGAGGGGCAGAATCACCTCCTGTGACCTGCTGGCCACGCTGCTTTGGATGCAGCCCAGGGTGCAGAGTTTGCTTTCTGGGCTGCACTCACACATTGTCAGCTCAAACTGAGCTATTCATCAACCAGCATCCCCATGACTTTCTCCTCAGGACTGCTCCCAATCCATACTCTACCTTACTATGTGTCAGGCAGCAATTAATGGCAAAGGAATGAAATGATTAATGGGCCTACAAGCTACAGAATCACACATCATGCCACGAGACCACAGGAGATGTGTAGATAGACTATGGATCTGGTAAAGCAAGTCTACCATCACCACTCAGAACATGAGAGAGTGTTGCTACGTGGAAAATAGCCAGCAATGACTTTTGCAGCTCCTTCTAGATGTCCTCCACCCATCGCATCGCTTGAAAAACAAGTAAGAAATTAGCACAGGAATAAGCTTTTAAACTGAGCTTTTATTGCAGAAGTTATCATTTCTCAAAACACCACAGCCACTGAACTTAGTGGACTACAACTGGGCAGGACTTTTGCCTTAGGCAGAATGCACGTGTGGGACTGGTGGAGCCAGACACACTGGTGGGTAGCAGAGCAGATTCTTCCTTGCCCACTTGGGTTGCTAAGAAAACAACCTGCAGATCTGAACAAACAGTCATGGCTTCTGTTTGGGGATTTCCAAAACCTGGATTGCCTCCCTTCAAATGTTATTTTGCTCACCGTCACTGAGGCAACATGCAAAGACCTAAAAATGCTATTCTCAAACTTCCTACTGACAAGCCAAAAAAATCTGGCCTCTGAAATGAAGCAAAATAGCCGTGATCTGTTTGATAGCCGTTGTTGAGAATAATTTAATCTTCTGTTCTTTTCACTTGAAGCATATTTGCACTCCAGATCACAAGCTGGAGTCTCCCATTGCTGCTATAACACCTTCATGGCATCTGTGAGCCCATCCAGTAGTTGGTAATAGCTGTACTTGAGGTCATATTCCATGTCGTACCAATAGTTCACTGAGGAGACAAGAGAAAGGGAAAACATTTCTAAGGCTGGCATGGGATGACTTACAAATGTGTTCACAGACTGTTTTACAGAGTCCAGCTAGTACAGGCTCCTCCTCATCACTCACTGAACTTTGAAATGAGCAGATCTCTGACTACAGCCAAAAATAAGGTAAGCAAACATTAGAGTCTGTTATTAGTGCTGCCAGTGCAACTCTGTCTTAACTCAAACCAACTCTTTTTCAGACTCTGTACTGGGGATTCCTTGGAGCAGAAGCTGCACAATATTTAGAAAGTGCTTTAATTCCCCTTTCCATTTTAATTTTGGTGTATATCTCACAGAAGAAATGAGCCATGCAGTATAGTACTGTGTAAGTGGTTCTTGGAGGAGGATATACTCTAGCTTCATTCACTGGGCCAGACACAGAGAACATTGATTTTTCAAATGCATACAGACTGCAGTGCAGTTAACAGGCCAAATAAACTCATCAAGTCTTCAGCATTTCTGCTAGACAGAGAAAAAACAGAGTGGCCAGAGGGATTGTAACTGGAAACAACTCTACATTTCCTGAAAAATCTTTAAGGCCTGATGCAGCAGTACTGGGAAAAGGGAATCAGAAATACTGCTTTACTGCTAGCTTGTCTTTTTACCACAGTATCACAAACACTGAAAAAAAAAAAAAAAAAAAAAACAAGCCAGCCTTGCAATATTTGCAGTGTTACTGCAAATACTCATGTCATGTTGTTCAAAATACTGTATTTGCTCTTCCTGGGCAGACAGGATTATTCCAGGTAAAGGACAGCAAAAAGCTCTTCCTCAAATCTTGCAAAACTTACATGATGTAAGGATAACACTTTGCCCCATCCCCACCCCTCCACCTGCACCAAATGAGCAGCGCTTGAAATTCTGGAACCCTCTTGGGGAAGGCAAAAAAAAACAGATAAAGGTGATGATGAATCCTACAGAGAAAGAGGTGACAAGTCTTGGTCTCAGTTATGCTTTGCTTGTTTTACCTGCCATGCAGCCGTGTGACTGCTGGACATGGTGGAACCAGAGAGAAGGCAGGTACAACATCTCCCCCGCTCTCACGGTGCACTGCAGAGCTTGTGCCTGAGAGTACTCTGGATACTGCTCCAGATTTGGATTCAAGGGGTCCAGGGGGATCCAGGGCACCTAAAAGCAAAAGATTACGTGTATGGTACTGACTCTGGCAAAAAAGTCCAGCCAGCTTCCAGAGAAACAACTGATAATCCTACTGGGTTCCAAAACATGTCTTTTCCCTAGCAAAACACATACAGCTAAAGAGCTTTCCACTAGCAACTGGAAATAGGCCAAGGATGCTAAAATCTGCCTCCCTTAATAAAGCACTTCTAATTAAGGTAAAGGTGTTAAATGTCAGCCATGACATTTCAGACTTGTGGAATACTCTTAAAACACCTCCAACCCCTTAAATCACTTGTCCCCTTAAATCACTTCTTCCTCTCACATTAAGTACCTGAGTATTTTATTTGCATCACTCTTTTTAGAAATTCCTTCCTTCTTCTAAAGCTCTCTGCTCTAATTTTATTCCCAGCAGCCAAAGCCTCCCTTCCTGCTGGGAAATCCCTCTTGCCTGAATTAATTTCTTCTGTGCCCAAGAGAGTTATAAACCTCAGCACTCCACCTGACTGTGTTACACAAATACTCCTGTAAGATTTCACAAGCACCACTTGTGGAAACAGAGAAAAATGCCCAGCTGAAGTTCAGCTGTAGCATTAGCCACATGTTGCAGAGGTGAAAAGGGAGAGATTAGATACAAAAGGCTCCTGAGTTCTTGTAAAGTGCCTCCAGTTCTATACATTTTAATCAAACAAATAGTGCTGCTACTAAGAAAACACAATTTATTCATTGAGACAGACAGGTTTTATTGCACTGGGTGACACCTCTGTAGAACAAAATCTAGCCCTGACTAAAGGGCCAAAAGAAGGTGAATGCAGAGGAGTCTATTTCAGTCTTAATGAAATCAGTTCCTTTATTGTTGATTTATTTAAATGCTCTTTATTGGATCTATTTATGTTTGGTGCAAGGAAGACAGTTTATTACAGCAATGATTTCAGGCGTGCAGTAAAAAATCTTTTCTGGATGCTGGGTGTCCTTTGCAAATAGTAGAATACAAGTGAAAGATCTGGGCATTCTCTTTCCAGTAGTGAAGGATTTCTAAATACCAGTCAATATGCTCAGTTTGAGGGCTCAGCAGTGCCCCACACCATCTTTGCTATACTGATTGTGTTCTTTATATACTTTTTACCTTATCTGCATCCTTCTCATCCACAATTTCAAAGGAGCCATCTTCTGATACCTGGTAGGTTGCTGGCTGATAGAGCTCTGGAACCAGAGAAAGAGTTAAATGACACAAAGCACAGTACTATACAGAGAAATAAATGGCAAGGCATGTCACACTTTCACCAAGAAAAATGAAATCCAAACCATTTTCAAGTTACTGACCTCACTGTCCTTCCCTTTGTCCATTTCAAATTTTATCCAGTTTCTTAGTCTTTAGTTTCTTAGGGTTTTTTTTTTTTATAAGTCAGTTTGAATACTGAACTGCCTTCCTGTTTAGTATTCCAACCTTCTTTCTTCACAAGAATTATTCTCATCAAAACCCATTTTACTCCTTATTTTGTTCCAGTCACTGTCTTGTTTCCCTTTCAGAAGGCATAAATGTGCCCCAGCTTTACATATCATTCTCTCTTCTGGCATTTCTTAAGTCAGTCTAGTGAGATAGCACTCACAAGAGTTATTAGTGACTTGTGGCCAGCCTTTCACTTTTAATTTTATCCAATTATCTTTATCCTATTCACTTTTAATTTTATCCATCAACTGCTTCAGATACTGCAGGCTGCTCTTCTTTCATAGCTTCAGCACATGTGGTTTTCCAAGCCCTCCCCTGAGAGAGCTTCTCTCCATGAACCTGATATTTATAAAGATGAAGTCATCTTTTTACTACACACTGTAAAATATGAGCATTATCTCTGTTCTGTGACTTAACAGGACCTTATTTTACAAAGTATGACTCATATGACATACATAGATTCCCATACACATGACACCACTTCTCCTGTGAAGACAGACTGAGTTTGGGTTGAGAAAAGAAGGCTCCAGGGAGACCTTATTGTGACTTTCCAATATCTAAAGGGGGCCTATAAGAAAGACAGGCAGACTTTTTACCAAGGCCTGTAGTGACAGGACAAGGTAATGGTTTCAAACTGAAAGAGGGGAGATACAGATTAGATATTAGGAAGAAATTCTTTACTGTGAAAGTGGTGAGACACTGGAACAGGTTGCCCAAAGAAGCTGTAGATGTCCCACTGCTGGAAGTGCTCAAGGCCAGGCTGGATGGAGCTCTGAGCAACCTCCTCAAGTGAATGGCAGGGGGGAATGGACTAGAAATGGAATACATGATCTTCAAGGTCTCTTCCAACCCAAACCACTCTATGATTCTAGGACTCCAAGGTTGTAAACAAAATAAAAACAGTTTAAAGAAAACATTGTAGCAGCACACGTATCTAGGCAAAATTACCCTGGTGTTATACAGCAGCCTGCATTCACTTAATCTGAAGGTTTTAAAGTCAAAGAAGGGGAAAATAGAGTCATATTTTATGAGGCATAAAGTTAAGCTGTCCATCTTCTGGATGACACTGCAACAGAACGAGCTACTCCTGTATGCATAGAAAAGCAACATAAACAAACAGAAGATGGGCGATGTGAAGTCAGGCTGCCACAAGAATCTCTCTTTTCATTTCTCCAGTTTTCAGAGATTCAGTTAGTAACATGAATATTTCATTAAATTACAACTTATTTGTCAGCCTCCTGGCTTTTTTTCCTAGAGAAAAGAATGAGCAGGCAAAATCCAAACCTGGTAAACATCAAAGATGACAAGCTATAACACTGACAAGATACTTAAATAATTTAAATGATCTAAAGCTGAAGAGGCTGCCCTGAGTATCAAAGCACCTACTGCTTTACAGGATGGGGAAAAGGATGATGTCAGAATCATGTTTGCATTACAAACTACCTGCAGCACGAATTGAAGAGACTCCTGTTCACACTGGGGAGCATAACACTGCATCAATGCCAAAATGTTCTCTCTGCCTCCTTTTCCAGATCTTTCAATATTTTATCTGTCCTCCTTCCAGCCTCCAGACATAGTGCACAGTAAGTTATGTACCATATGGGATGAAGGGACGGTCACTCGGAGGGTGCAGCAGAAAATGTTTCTCTCCAGATATCACGCAGTACAAGTTCTCATAATGATCTTTATGTACTAGAAGTGAGGAAAAAAAAAGATGTGGAGAAAGAGAAAATCAGTGTTCTTTCCTTCTCTGCAGCAGAAGCTACTGAAAGTGTCAGCTCATCCTCTTTATTAGCAGGCTGCTTCCTCCTGCAGCCAGTGGGAGCAGAAAGTCACAATATCGTGTTGTAGGAAAAATATTCCAGGAATAAAATGGTTTGTGTCTTGCCTGACAGAATGCCAGGTAAATACACTCAGGGACAAGCCTCAGGCAAGAGGCTGCAGAAGCACAGGAGAAAGAATGCAAAGAAGCATCTTAAAGCAGAACTGCCTTGTCAGAGAGAACACCCAGTCCTGCTGAGCCACCAACCCAGGAGCCCCCTGACACCTCTGCTGGGGGCACACAGGAGGCACACAGCACCTCACAATACGTACAAGATGTCACGGCAGCTGACTCCCCAAGCCAGAAATTCACAGCATCAGGCTTCTTCCCTGCATGGGGAGGGGAGAGAGAAACATCATCCACAAAAAATAGAATTCTAAGTGTCATGCTTAAAAGCATTTCAAAGAATTTGCTGTCAATTTCTGTCCTTCAACCTCCTACACAACTATGAAGAGTGTCACTGTAAATAGCACCCTGTGAGCAGCAGCAATGTCCTTCCACACTAGAAGCCACTGTAGCAACCCCCAGCATTCATGACCTAGTATCATCCATCCCCAAATTGAGGGTTACAACCTTCTGTTTCCACACCCTGAATCCCTAAGTCTTAGCTCACAGAGAAACTACAGCACATCTACATACAGATGCAAAAGGAACCTGAGATCCCCTTCTCCTAGGGCTCTCCTCCGAGGACAGGCTGAGAGCTGGGGTTGTTCAGCCTGGGGAGAAGGCTCTGGGGAGACCTTCCCATGGCCTTTCAGTACTTAAAGGGGGCCTGTAAGAGAGATGGGGACAATCTACATATAGCAGGAGCTGTTGTGAGAGGACAAGGGGTGATAGTTTTAAATTAAAAGAGGGGAGATTTAGATTAAATGGAAGAATTTTTTTTTTACTATGAGGGTGGTGAAACACCAGCACAGGTTGCTCAGAGAAGTGGTCAATGCCCCATCCCTGGAAACATTCAAGGTCAGGTTAGAGAGAGCTCTGGACAACCTGCTCTAGTTGGAGATGTTCCTGCTCACTGCAGGGGGTTGGACTAGATGATCTTTAAAGGTCTCTTCCAACCCAAACCATCCTATGATTCTACAACCACAGTAAATAATTGTCACTGATTTTTTTAAGGAAAGGGCTGCTGTAAAACAGAAACCAACAGAACAGCCTTTAACTAGACCCAAACCTCTGGGATTCTCCCAAGGGGGCTGGGGGCTGTGTGTTGTTTTGCTCGTTCATTTTGCCAGCTTTGGGAGCAATAGCACAGATCTGAGTCCAAACATCACAGAACCACAGAATGCTTTGAGTTGGAAGGGACCTCAAAATGTCTAGTCCAACACCCTACATCCCCAGCTACATCAGGTTGCTCAGAGCCCCATCAAGCCTGACCTAGAATGTCTCCAGGGATGGGGCCTCCACCAGCAGGCTCTGGAGAGCCTGTTCCAGTGTTTCACCACCCTAAATGTGACTCTAAATCACAGAAAAGCCATGGTATGGAAAGAAGTGCTGCATGGCACTGTCACCACATGGTTTCAGGTGTCATGGTCCCACTGCAGAACTGATACTGATTCTGGAGTAATCCAAACCCAAAACTTGGACTACCCTACTATGAAGTATTTTACCACTTGTACTTACTAAGAGGATGGAACTGAACTCAGCTGTGGCATCCAGAAACAGAACAACATCCACCATGTACCTGGCATGACCGTTTTAAAGCTCCATACAAAACATTCACTGAAGGCAGGAGAAGCAGAAGCTTTACCAAGTGCCTCACTCATCCACGGTATGTCGGGCTGCACATCACAGAGCAGCTCAGGGAACTCCTCGGTGAGGTTAGAGCACTGCTTCTGCACGTAGAATACGTTGGGAGAGGTCACTTTCTTCTCCACAATGTCCAAGAAGTCCATGAAAGGCATCTGGCGCTCCTCTGGCATGACGAAACGGCCCTGAAACACCGCATCTGCATAACCATTGGGTGTCACTGCCACGCTCACCACCTTGGGGCCCACCACCTGCCTGCAAAACAAACCAGAGGTTCACAGCCAGACCTGCAGCTGGGCCCTACCATGGGTGCTGGTTACTCTAAAAACCACACATTTCATGGGCAGCAAGCATAAGAAGCCTGGCTTTCCATGGATGGGTGGAAAATCTAGATTAGATTTTCTACTGCCTGGTTGGGACACTTGTTCTGCTCCAATTGCTCCCTGTGGCCAAGGCAATTTGGAGCATCCTTTGCCTCTCTGAATTCCCTCCTGTCTAACAGGCGAGTTCACAAAGCAGCTCCTTTTCCCTCCATGCAGGCAGAGGGTCTTCCTCAGCCATTTCTTTCCACGACTCATGGTGGAGCTTGATATTCTCAGGACCGCTTGACCAAGTCAAATCTGGGTGGCCACATGTCCAAAAGCAGTCAAGGAGGGAGAAAGGGGTGCACAAAGACTGATGACACACACATCGTGAGGCTAACAGCCCTTAGTTCTGTAAGAAATTTAGCTTTAAGCCCACAGATTTAGGTCTAACACACAGATTTTAGCTCTAACTCTTAATTTTTAGCTACAAGGTGGAGCACTGGCCAACTGAGGTCAACTGACACCGACTACCAGTCCTGCCCCAAGGCTGGTTCATACCTGAGGTACGCTGAGGTCCATTTCTTCAGAGCTGGCCAGTGGCTGATGGCATTCTGAATTATACAAGGCTTATTCGGACTCACCCATTCCCGATAAAACTCCAGTGGGGATGGAGGTCTATCAAGATAGGGTATGGTCTCCATCCCCCCCAGCTCTGTCCAGGCAAAAGACAAACAGTTTTACTCAGCATCCTGAAACACCTTCTGCTATTGTATTAACTAGCTTCAAGTCCCACACCATGGTGCTCAACTGAAAGCAAGTGGATCCAAAAATTGCTGCGTTAAAACCTGGAGGCTGCAGGGGAGGATTCCAGAGCCAGACACACACCTCAGGCTGTTTGCTGCCCTGCTACTCTCCTGCTGTCAGCCAGAGGTGGGCATGCTGGGGGGCCCCACAGGAAAGCGTGTGTGAAGGACGCGCTACAGGAGATGCACATCCAATACAGAGATGATACCTTTTTGGAAGCTGAAACAGGGCTTTGTTTTGCTATTTTATACAAAGGAAAATAACCTAAAAAGGCCATATTCTCAAGTTTTGTT
>NW_008623906.1:0-24561 GCF_000691845.1 Merops nubicus
TTTTTTTTTTTAGATTTTTCACTTTTTAATGCATTATACATATGTTAGAGGTTTAGTTGTCATTTTCTATTTTGATCAGTTATGTACAGAATCAGCCACTTGGCGTGCTTGTCTAAAGTGTTGTTACATAACAATGATCTGCATTCTCCTAATATATTTAAATTTTTTCTCAAGCTGATAGTTTTAATTTCAAAACAGCACTGGATATATGCTTTGAAAGAGCAAATCAGTGTTTTTTTTTTCAGTTTTGTATGACAGCTAACCCTTCACTCAGGCTTCTGGTTCTTGGAAACGTACCTGCAATTCATATATTATTTGAGGAAAGCAACCATTCATGAACTTAAGCATTTAAAGTCTTTGAGTCACAGATAAAACCAAGTGTATCATGAAAGAAGACTCAGAAATTTTTGAATAGCATAGTAAATACTTACCATTCTGCTCTTATGGTTTCTATATATCAAGAAATAGTTTTTCTACAGAATTTAATTTTCATTATTATTATTTACATAAATATTGGAGGGAATGCTTCTAACTCACTTTTAAAAAGAGGACTAAAGGCACATTAATAATAAAGAACTTGTTGCTCTGAAGATTGGAAAACTTGTGAATAACTGCAGTACAAACTGAAGAGATATGTGACATTGGTGTATAAATCCCCCTTAGCGATTATTATTTTTTAACTAGGTGTTATTGTTACAGATGTACATACACGTGTGTCTAACAAGAAAAAAGGAGGTATTAACATTTCTCATACTTTTCAAACTACTGCTCTTTGTAATGTGTAACAATGCTAGCTTAGCAGGAAAATAACATTCCTTTAAATATTTCTTATAGAGAAAGATCTCTCTTGAGGTTTGATCCTCTTCATGACAACAATTCAACACAGCTCTTCATCTTTAGGCTGAGAAGTATGAAACAGGTGTGGAGACTATTTCTTGGCATGGACTTTTATGTTGATAAGCTCCCTCTGTTTTTAATTTATTTCCTCCTGGCGGCTGGTACAGTAGACTTGTAAACCTTTCCTGTAAATTTCTTGGATGAAAATTGTATACCCCTCCAAGGATACCCACAAGTCATGTACTGACTTGATAGGGGAGGCTGTCAGCTTCTTGATAGTATTTTCAGTCCCTTTACTTTTATCCTCTGAGAAACAGTTTTTGTTCTCCAGGAGTGGTTGTTCAGTATATGTTTTGCCTGGCATTGCTTGCTTTTCTTTTCACTAATGTTAGCTGGTTTAGGTGTCTGCCTACTCTTTCAGAAGCAGGGTTTGAAAACACAGTCTAAAAATTACTGTAGTAATCACATATAATTGAAAGCCAGAAGAGATTGCTAGATTATTTTGTCTTACTGCACGCATGTCACAAGCCATTACATTTAAGCATCACACCGTTTAAATTTCAAAAATTCAGTTTGGCTAAACTGTATAGATCTGAACTCATCCTATATAGCACATGGCACCAAATGAAATGTTCTTCTTTGATCCTTTGTGGACTAGAGTCTATGGAAAGAAACAACCCTTCAAGAGAGCAAATCAGGCCAGGGTATAAGCCATTCCATGAAGAACTCCTCTTCATGGACACAAAGATAGCCTTGAACTTGTACAAAATGCCTGGGAGTTTTTATGACTACTTCTATGACCCTGTAGCTACACACAGAGCAAAATACAAAGAGTGTTAGAGAAATTCAGAAATAAGAAGAGAACAAGAAGAAAAGTATTATGTCATGCAATAAAGTCACAGTGTCCAATCCTGACAAAGAAAATGCAGATTGACAAGCAGCAGAGCTTTTTATGCCAAAAAGATGTGAAAAACAGAAGAAGGGAAATAGAGATGATCAAAGGTACAGATAAGCTTGCACATTAGGAACAACTAAATATAATGGGGTTCTTCAGCTTGCCAGACACAGATGAGAGAAACTGTGACTGAGACACATTCTGGATGTTTTCACGGTCCCTTACAATACTAGATATAGCAAACAGCAAATGAAGCCATGTGGCAGGTTGAAACCAAAGGGAAGGGATTTGTGTGCAGGTAGCTACGCTGCACAGCATGTAGCTATGCCATGGAACTCAGAAGTCTATTAAAATTAAATAAGGAGCATCTCATCATTTAACTACTGTGCTGCTTAAATAGGAAACCATTTGGCTATTTGAACTGCACAGGAAATATAAATGACAAAAAGTGAGAGAAAAAAAACCTCATTGACTTGCAGCTTTTGCAGCTCCAGGAACAGACGCTGTGTACACACAAAATAGCAGCTCAGGAGCAGTGATGCCTGTTGGTGGGCAAAGCAACATCTGTCTGAGAAAAAGCATCTGGACTGCTGCAGCATTCAGTAAGGAGCAAAATTTATTTTGAAGATTTTCCCTGGGGACTGGCAAAAATGCTCTTTTTATATAGAGCTCTTTTCTGGCTGTTCAGTATAGCTGTACCAGAAAGTTTAAGAGGACTCCAGAATGGCTATAATTGATGTTCTTTTAGGGACTTCTCCCATTAGAATGGCATTGATGATATTCAAAACACTTCGATAAGCAATTTGAGAGACAGATCACATCTCCTGTTGGAGATCAATACAGAGACACCCTCACACTTTCTCAGTAGCTGAGGGTTTGGATTCAGTTTCAGATATTCTCTGCTGCACTTGGGGCACATTAAAATACTACAGAAGCATAAGAGCCCACTCTTGTAGGTGTTCATCAGCAGCATGATGGAACTAGCTTATAAATTCAAAGTGGGGGGTGGCTGAAAAGTGCTGTCTTCAACAGGCATATCTGAATGTCACAATGAATAGATATATGTTAGAGAAGATCACAAACTCTTCTAGCCTCTACCTGCAACTGAATCCAGGAGAAAACATGCCTCTCTGCTTTAAGAGAACTATTTGTGTGCCAAAAGGCATATCCCAGAATTATGGCAGTTGGAACTGATTTCCTATAAGCAAATTCTTCCTGATTTAAAAGAATACAGTTGCTCCACAGCTGTGGCACACAACCTTTGTAAATTCAATGAACAAGTCTTTAAACATTACATGGCATTAAAAAGAAAGCAACCAGCTTTAGGGTATATGAGGCATTTCAATCCCATAAAATTTAAGCACAGGCAGGGAAGAAGAATAACTAAAGCAAATTGATCAGTAGCTGGGTTATTTGTGTTCATCAGCTAGAGGTGATGGGCATGAATCTTCTCTTCATCCTTGCAGCTGGAAGAAGAGAAAGGGCCTCTAACATAAAGGGTGCTGGGACCACAAAATGATCAGAACTAGTCTATGGATACTACATCAGTAAAGAAAGATACTTGAGTGCAGCAAGATATCTCTCTGTAATAATTCTGTAGCCTTCTGCAACTTTTGGTGACTGAGAAGCTCTCCTGCTTTTGATCATCAAATGATGAGTGCTGCCTGCCTAAGCAGGGAGAGCATGTGTTACAGATATACCATGTACCTGCTAAGATCAAACATCAGATCACCTTTCAGCTCTAACATCATGTATCCAGGATCATTCCTGGTACCATGAAAAAAACTGGTGTGTCTAGTGGTAAGGGATTTTAATTTATCCAGCAGGAAGTGAAAGAAGACTTTGCACTATGTACCAAAATTTCTGTCACATAGCCCATGGGGAACTCGGTCCTACTCCACACTCCATAAATGCCCACCAAGGCACAAGCTGTACATTGATGAGCCTACATCGTCCAGCAGAGAGAAAAGAAGTTTAATGTTTTTTCCACATGTAAAACTGAGGCCAAGGTCCATATGCACAGCAACTTCTATAATTCTCCCTCTTCCGTGTTGCAACTACTATGATGTCTCAGGAGTAAGCAACTCATGTCATCACTGCTTAAGGCATCCAACCTAACCCATCCTATCCACTGAAAGAAGAGAAGATACTGCGACACCCAAGTTAAACATGGATAGTAATCTCTCTGTTCTCACACAAATCAGTAAAGTTTACAAGATTTGAAATAGCTTCCTGATTTGTGAGTAAGAATTAACAGATTCTTGTCTAAGCGATAAAAGAAAAACAAACCAAAACAAAATGAAAACACCTAAGTGCATTGGTCTGTTAAAAGTTGTTTCATATAGGTCACTTTTAACCCTAAAAATTGACCCTTAACAATTTAGAAATATATTAGGTTCAAATACAGAATAGACTCAAGTGGTTAACCTAGAGAAATACAGGCGGTTAGATGCAAAGCAGTGTCTCAGACAGAGGGACAATCTTCCCACCTACCTAGAAACAGTAGTTAAGATGCCCAGACACAAGAAGAAATGTTATTTTTTAATCCAATTAAAATTCATTCATGGCTAGGAACACACTCATATAAATTCGTGGTTTGCTGTAGGTGTTATGCTATTGCATTTTACCTGAAATACTTCACTGTTTCTGAAGAAAAATGGTTAACAGCTCTCTGAACAGGGGCTGCAGAGCTAGCGCCTCCACTCTCTGCATTTATACTGACTGAAGATCTATTTTTAAAAAAAAAAAAAAAAAAAAAGGGAAATAAAAAATACACACGGGGTGGCTCCTAAGCTACAAAGAAGAAGCCGTCTGCTGCAAGAGAGAGTGCAAAGTAACTCAGAGGTGTCAAAATATGCAGGTATAGTGATACAGCTTACTCAGGTTAATGGGCTGATAATATCACTGCTGAGCCCTGGAAAGCCATTGCCTCGACATCCTTTGCTGGCAACGCTGATACAAACTCCACGGGTCTGAGGCTAGGGGGAAATTCTGGGGCTTCGCATGCCAGGCTGATGAAAGAAGGGAAATCTATTTCAGTGCTTAAAGGACAGAGTGGCTTTTGGTGCAGAAGGTCAGACAGATACACAGGGAACTTGCTGTATAGGAGTAGTCTCAAAAAGGACTACTGAAATGAAAACCAGATAAGGCCCTGGAACAAGATCCTACAGTCTATCAATGCCCTGGGATAGTGTAAGAGAGACACATGGGAACTCAGACATAAGGAAAGCAGGGATTTTTTTGCAGTGTTGACAATAAATATGTTTGTTCTATGGTGGAAAAAAAATCTTGGAACAAAAAGCCCTTGCAGGCTGTTATGGGAAGAAAAGCCTTTTTGTGGCGAATACAATGGAGAATTTGTTCACGCCAATGAAGACAAACCCATCACTTGGAAGCTGAAGTCATTTTTTTGAACCTGTCCACTCCATGTTATCGAGTCAACCCAACTGGGCATTTAATCCTCACAGAGCTGGGGAAATCCGTCTCTCTTGCCTCTCGTGAAAAAAAAAGAAAATTGATTGCTGTGGATGTATTTCCAGAAGACTGGCAGATGCTGGATGTGTGCAGCATCCTGCCAAAGGCTGGTTGTTCCACACCCAGTCCTCCACCAGTGTTTTCTTCAATTCAGACTAAATCCCTTTCTAGAAATGGAATTTATGAGTTCCTCTCTAACATACTTTATGACATGCTCATTTCTATAGACCTTTCTAGTACAAAAGTGCTTTCACGGCATAGGGCACAATGAAGCACCAAGACCTAGAAGCAAAATTAATAAAAAATTACAATCTGGAAAAAGAATAAAAATGACCAGTCTATTCTGAGTTTCATTAAATACTCTACTTCCATGCAAATTCCAGGTGAATATTCAGGGAAGAGGAAAAGAATGTGTTTTTATTCTGGTCAGATCCCAAACCAGCAAAAAGATCAACAGCAAAAATATGAGAAAAATCCGGCTGAAATCATGACTTGGGCTGTGAATTACAGGCAGACTGTAGTTTGCTGCTGCAGCTGGGCTTTTTTGGCTTGCAAGGACAGGAAAGATTGTATTTAGTTTGAGACAATATTCTCAGACAAACATCTGAGATCCTATACAAAATTTGCTACTAGCTTAATACCTGCTCCCTTTTCTATCATTTGAGCATCCTCAGTTCTCTATCTCTGAAGTGTTTATTGCCTGCTTTTCAGGAAATAAGTTGTGGCTTAAATAATTCTCTGGCATAAACCATAGAATCATAGAACCATAGAATGGCTTAGGTTGGAAGGGACCCTAGGGATCATCTAATCCAACCTCCCTGCCATGGGCAGGGACACCTCTCAACTAGACCAGGTTGCTCAAGGCCTCATCCAGCCTGGCCTTGAACACCTCCATGGAGGGGCATCCACAACCTCTCTGGGCAATCTAGTCCAGAATCTCACCATCCTCATACTGAAGAACTTCTTCCTGGGATCTAGTCTAAACCTACACTCCTTCAGTTTGAAACCATTTCCCCTCGTCCTGTCACTGGACACTCTTGTGAAAAGTCCCTCTCCAGCCTTCCTGTAGGTTCCCTTCAGGTACTGGAAGGCAGATCTAAGGTCCCCCCGGAGTCTTCTCTTCTCCAGGCTGAACAATCCCAGTGCCCTCAGCCTATCCCCACAGCAGAGATGCTCTAGCCCTTGGATCATTTTTGTGACCCTCCTCTGGACTTGTTGAAATATTAAATAATCTAGGTTTCTAGAAGGAAGGCTGAGCTTCCAAGTGTTATTTTAAAATTAATAAAACAGTGTATGTATTGAAGGAACAGAAGAAGCAACAACCTTATTCAGACACCTTATGTTTTTGAACTTCTTTAGAAAAGGAATTCACAGATTTCAAGGCTGACAAGGACTTATCTCCCAGGTAAGAAACTGGAGATACCATCATGCTATCAAGTAGACTGAGTTCCAAATCTGATAGTACTCTACGCCCAAGATCTTTACACATTGCACTGAGTCTACATGAGTGCTGTACAGCACTGTTTCTCAATGGGAAGTCCAGAGGTCACATCCAGTCCCCATGAGAAAATGCAATGGCCAAACAGTCCTCCTGGTCTGGTCTGTACAAAGCCTCCTCTTTTAAAATTAAGGTGCTGATCATTGCATCAAATATTCCTGGGAGGGCAGAGCTGCCAGAGTCTGGCTTCACCATGGGAGTCCTCTACCTGAATGATGTTAGGAGAAAACGGCAATGAGTCAATCAGGGGTAATGCCACTGAGTTTTTTTTATCTTATGGTCATCTTCCCTAACGGGCCATCCAGAAGAAGAAGGGTGTCAGAGAGAGTGAGAGGTAAGTGATATCAGCTGCAGAGCAGCAGGGATCATAACCTCAGTCATAATGGAGGTCAGGACACGGGTTTAAGGCTTTATGGATGCATGGGTGATGGGCTCAAAATGGAGAAATAAGGATGTAATGTGGTTCTAGAAGATCAGAGACCTGGAAGAGGAAACTTTCAGAGGAAAACAGCTGCCAAATGAAATTGTCTCAGAGAACGGATTAATGGCAGTGCTTGGAAGATAAATAGTGGTGGTAGATCCCTCTGAATTGACATGGTGGGAAAACAAGAGATAGATCTAAGGGTAGAAATAGGAATGAGGAGGAGAGAGGAAGAAAACAGAGGCCTTGAAGAAGGAAAGGCGTGGGAATAAATTTTAAGCCCATGTGCAAATAGTAATGGATAATAATAGGACTAAGATCTTATGTGAGAGCTTGTGTTTTTGCTGAGGGAACAAGAAACAGTGGAAGAAGATGGGCTGGTTTAGAAGAAAATCCTTGTGTAAAGTAACAGCAGGTTCTTTCAGCACAGGTTAGATTTACATCCTATACAAAAATAGATCTCAAAATAATGCCTATCTAAGAATACCAAACCATCATGCACTTTAGGCTGTTTTGAATTCTGTAAGAAAGAAACCCAGGGACAAGGGCAGCTCCTGCCTACATCATCACTGTCACTTTTCTTATGGGTCCAGATGAAGAACCAGAGCACCAAAGAATCTGCCTGAGGTAGAGTGCATCAAGGACACACCATTATCCATTCTTGTCTGTTTGCCCAGAATCACACTCATCTTTCATAATCAGAGAGACAGCAGCAAAACTGTCTGGCATAGCACCACGCTTCCATTTTTCTCCATTTAATTGTGCTCCGTCCCATGGCACGGATCAACATGCAAACAACAACATGCATAAAAGAAACCAAGAGCTAGTCAGCAGACCTGGCTAGGGAGATTTACTTCTTGAAAGTTGGCAGTAGAGCCAGATCCACCTGACAGTGGGACTTCTTAAGGGAAGTGGAGGCAGTGCTGGGTTTTTGTAAGTAATTCCAAGAGGCCAGAAAACTGAAATCTGAAAGAAATAATCTTTCCATTTCACACAGCAGGACGGAAAGGTCCACGTGGAGAAATTGATTCAACTCTGAGCCGGCACCACGCACTTCATCTTCCATCACAGCCTCCACAGCCAGAGATCTGCAAGAGCAGAGCAAGGCCAGGTTTCATATTTTTCCATCCAGGCAAAGGAATTTTATGATTTCCATCCAGGCAAAGGAATTCTGTGGTTTAACTGAAATGGCTTTTCTGACGTGGCATTTCTTAATTCTTGTTTGTTCCTGCCCTCTGTCCCAAACACAACCTCTTCTCCCACCCCCCCAAACCAGACTATTTCATTAAACAGCTTGCACATTTCAATGCAATCTTACTTTGATTTCCCAAAAGGTGTGGAGTCTCTTTTTCTCTCTCTCTCTCTCTCTCTCTCTCTCTCTGTCTCCCTGGCACGTGTGTGCTCTACAGCAGCGATGACACTGAAGCTGTTTTCCTGTGAGTGGGCTGTTGGTGCCTGCTCAGCCGTTTCCTAACAAGGCACTGACTTCTCACACATCAGTGAGATGCAAGGAAGAAAACATTGTGCCCTGTGGTTAAACTCATGCAGTTGGCAAGACAGCAGGAAGGAGAGAGAAAGATGCGTCCTTGTCATAGATTTCTCCAAAAGCTCCAGTAATCCTCCAGCAAACCCCTGTGACAACAGAGACAACTCTGCTATCCCCAGGAAGATGCCAGAGGCCAGACTATGGTGCCTGTCTCATTTATAACAGGGAATGAAGGCAAACAGGAGCTAGAGCATGCTTCATCCATACAGCCCCGTGAGATAAACAACCGTGACACCATCTCTGAGTAATATCCAGCTTGCCTATTGCACTTGTCCTCCATGAATGCCAGAAAAACTAAAAAGGCTTTTTAGTATGGTTTTCTCCATATTACACACTGATCAGCTGATGCATCATCATGCATTTGATCATCATGCAGCAATGGCAAAGCTGGGAATAGCCAACACCTTGACAAACACCCTCCTGCTCAGCAAAACCATCAAGTCACCTTGTTGACATCAACAACCAGGTATTTTTGTGGTTCAGTTGTTCACAACATACCTGTCGACAGATGGGATTCTTTGAGGTCCCCTTGCTTTTCCCAATATGCATAGAGAGTTATTTAAAGATATAGAGTGTGATACAATGAGACTCCATTGCTTACCTCACTAGACCTCAATGGGGCAATCATTCCTCAGGATGAGAGTAGTCAATAGGAAGAGGGGATGCCCACCTGTCTGAAGAAGCTCAACTCAAATAAAAAGAAAACAAAGTGGAGGATCTTCAAAAGCATTGGCACGTTACTTTTATCTAGCATAACAAAGCCCATCTGTTATTCTCCAGTTTTATTGAACTGCCAATTGGCTTTACTTTATGTTTCTGAATGGTGTTATTCCATCTGTGAAGAAGATTTTTATTCTATCTGGCCTTCAGACTGGATTCCTGCATTGCATTCCATATAGGTCTAAACCCAAAGTTTGCCCAGAAACTTCACCTGAGCTTGAAATCAGATTATCACCTTCCCTAGCAATATTTTATGTATCTATCAAGATAAACCACTGCTCCACAGACAGGTTTCAATGAATTTTTCCATGCTGCTGAAAATTATGGTTTGTGCTCTGGTGACAGACCAAATCACTTGCCTACATTTATTATTGCTCAAAAGTTATGATCTTTATGACCTGCTGATAACTTCTAGATGTATGTATTATAAGGCAAGGCACTATCAGATGAGCAAGTCTGGACTTTAGCAAAAAATTCTCTTTTCCATGCAATAGGTCCTTATTACCCATCAGGGTGTTCTTCAGAATCTGTCAGTGTATTTAGACACACTCTGTTGTTTGGCACGGTAGGTGATGAAAACACTATTTCAGGATTGTTGACACTTTGTCAATGTAACTGATTTCAGTAGGTGGCTTTGTTCTATGTTTTTGGTTAGGCTCAAGACATAAATTTCTAAAAAATCAACAGCAAGAGACATTTGGTGAACACAGAGTTGATACTGCAAAAAGTGCAGCACCAGGAAGGAACAGGGTCCCCAGATTTCTAGGGAGTCTGTGTCTTCTGTTATGAAATCTTCTGCTATGAAATGTAGCTTCTTGCCTCTTCTGAACTTTTTCAGCCACATAGTGATAATCTTGTGCTGCTACCTCCTGACACAAGGAGAAAGACAGCAGCTCTATCCAGACAAGATGGTAGTGCTGCAGTAAATGACAGTCTGATGCTCTTGTACAGGAGTAGCCTAGCAGAAAGCTTTCTTTGGATTTTCCCTGCTAGAAAAACACAGCAAATGGCAACTCTATCCTTTTGGCAATTTCATCATTGCAAGCTGTGATTCTGTGAAATTCCCCAAGAAAACAGTGGTTGGTTTAATGAAAGATTTGTATAAGAACAGGGATACTGCAGGGGATATACAAGAGTCAATCCCTTGGTTTGATACTAGGTGAGCAAAGAACAGAAAGTGAAGTAAGAAACCAAGTATCCGTCCTCTGTCATTTCTGGTTACTTCTGAGGAAGATGATTTCATACTGTGAATAAAATCCATTTGAAGAAAAAGAGAATAGAAAATGAAAAAGTTAGCTCTTTCATTCTCTTACTATGTGTAATGATATTCATTTAGTTGTCCCTATCCCATGTTACATTTGGTGATCATAGCTGACCTAGGTAAATTCTCCTTATATTGTCACTTGGCAGAACAACTGCTTATTCTGTCTCCAAATTTCTCATGTAATGAGGCAGGATGCTGTCCAGTCAGTTGCTGAGTTTTACCCATAAGGTGACTGGACTACAGAGTATGGCACAGTATACATTCATAGCTGACAACACCTGTAAAACATGGCAGGTTCCAGATGGAGTTGTGCAGATGCAAGATCACAATTGCCATAACCAGGGTATGATCATTCAGTTCCCCATCCCGCTTAGCATTTTGCAGCTGAAGGCTCCATGAGTTGTCATTTTAAAATCACGTGAAGGACCCTCAGCAAACTCTTCCTCTCTATCCATCTCCTCTTCATTCTATCCAAGTGCACAAGCATGGCTAGAAAAATCCAATGATTTTCAGAGAGCAGAACAGGCCTGATTCTCTGATCTTAAACTAGCAGGTCTGCATTACAAGCAGTTATTTAGTTTGAGGAGGTGAATTTGTGGTCCAGTAAGGCTGAACAATGCCTGCTTGATTTATGTCAAAAAGTTATTGTGTTAATTTCTTTGTCTGATCCTGACTCTCTCCCCGCAAATGACAACACTATTATTAATGCTAATTATTCTAGGCTAAGTAATACAATCCTCATGGAAGGAACAGCTTTGATGTATGCAAGTGACATCTACTATGTGGTGCAAAATTGCTCTGTTACTACTCAATAAAATTATATTTCTGATGATTAAATACAGGAAATGGAACCTCATACCCATTAAGTTAATGGCAAAACTCACAGTAAATAAAACAGGATGACTATTGTTCACTTTTATAAAAATCCACTAATTTCACCATTTTTTACATTTGAGTAAGCAAAAGGAAATGAGGTTGTGCCACTGCCAAAAAGATTATTTCTCCTTTTCTACGATTCCTCTCTTCTCTGGCCCCAATTCTAAAAATCAGTCCTCTGTCTTCTTTACCATATCTTACCATCATCAAGCAACAATGCTTCTACAACATGCCTGTAACATGCTACTTAAGTGCCACAAAATCTGCTTCAGGTTCTTATAATGGGTCAGAAACTGCTCCTGCTTCTTAGACTTTATAGTGTTCTTAAATATCATAAATAAATTAAGACAGTACTGACTGAGAACATATACTTTTACATCAATTTAAATAAATCTGTTAATCTCAAACTTGAAAATTTAGAGATGCATGCCTTTTTTTTTTCTAAGGATTTTCTTTTTTTTTTTTTTAAACAGATATAAGTTGAACACTTATTTGTTTGGGATTCGATATATCCACTGCTGTGACAGGAAAAACAGGTCTAACTAGAAAAAATGATCTGACAAAATCACTTTGACTTCCTTTTCTACTCAAGCCATTTTATGACTATAAAATATCAGGAAATCCCAAACAAATGTCTTCTGTACAAGTGCAGGTCAACCCTTTGGTGAATGTGCAAGGAATGTAACTCAGCTGGGAAGTCTCTATCATTCCCTATGTACCTTGGATAAACCACTCAAGTGTTAAGAGCAAGTCTAACAGTAGATATCAGAATTACTGGACATATGCTCCCATCAGTGGTACACTGAAGGTGTGGTGGATCTCAAGGTTCCCAAATACTTCAGTCCTGTGAGACATGGATTTCCCACACCTACCAGGCATGACCAGTAAGTATGAAATGGATGGGATGGCTTGAGTTTCCACACCGTGTGCAGGCCATCTGTCCAGACTAAAAATACCCCAGAGAGAAAGTTTAGCCTTGAGCAAACCTTCACATTAACCAGCAGAGGTCTAAACAGAGACACACCTTTGCCCTGCCTACAGAGCTTGCCTGACACTTGCTGTTGCATAGTGTATAAGTAATGCTATGCTTCTATTCCCTGTCTGCATTGATCTACATTGGCCTCTACAACTTCATCTTGGATGACCCTGAAGTCGAAGGTAAGACTTGTCTGCAGAAGAGCTGAGGACCCAGAGCATAAAGCAATGTGTACTGTGTTGTGACTGTGACCGTACCCTGCCTGGGCACTTCCAGCGAGTTACTCCCAGCTCAGGTAGGGTTTTCTGACCTGAAAGGCCACAACAGAACTGGAATCACTTCATGAAGAGTTCTCGTAATCTTCCCTCCTACACCAGTTCCTCCAAATCTTTTCTCTTTTCTGAAAGGAGATTATTGTCTTGCAAAAAAAATAGGACACTTTGTTGAGTATATCTTAATTACCATAACATCTAAAGAAGATACATGATTCCCGTAATCCAAAAGGCTAATGAATCATTTTTAATCATACAAAAACGCCGTGTCCTATAACAGTGAGCAGCCTAAAGAAAACCGTAGGAGTTGGTAGACATATGCTGGCTTGTTCTTTCCATAGAATGAAAAAAAATGCATCAGCCTGCTGCTGACTCCTGACTGTATGTGCCTTTCCTAACTTTGGAGAAGTAATCACTTTCTCTTCAATTCATTCTCTCTTTGTCCTTTGATTGCAGATTCCAGATGGGTTCAGTAGCCCGTAATTACTTTTATAACTAGAACTCACTTGCAATGTATCAGGTTAATGTTAATGGCATTCTGTATAGACACTCATAATCTTCTCTGTTTTCTAAGTTCTCTCCCATCCCAATGTAATTGTATTTCCTTAATACTAACCAAACAGTGATCTCTTATCTTCCTTTCTTTTTTTGACATCGGGTGTGCGGGGAGGAACAATTTACATTTTTTCCAGGCTCCCTCCCCCTCCTTTGCTATGTTTATTAAAACTGTATCTGTTATTTTTATGTCTTAATGCCAATGGATTTTTCCTTTTAATTACAGCAATCTGATTTCAGTTTATTTAAATGCTGATTTATGTTTATGCTATCCCCTGGTATCAATTTCATTCCAACTAGATCCCAGTGTAACTTAATTACTTGTAGTCTTGTCATTCTAAGCTAATGCTAATTAAAACAGTTTTATTACTGCAAGGTATTAAAGATTAACCCCTCCACTGGTCTATAGGAAATAAAGTAGTAAAGTAAAAGTGAAAAAAATGGAAAGCTTACAAAACCAGAGAAAAAAGCACACAGGAGTGACCACTACATCTGCTTCTTTCCATCATTCAAGGTGCTGTAACTACCCAAGGTTCCCAGTCTGGTTGTATTGCTTGGTCTGGGGATGTCTACCTGTGCTCATCCCACATCATATCCACCTCCTCTTTTTTAACCCTGTCTGTGGGCAGGAGTTGTAGGAGCTGAAGAGACACCCCTGCCAGTGGGCAGCCTTTCCTCTCTTCACATCTACCTGTGTCCCTGTTCCTACCCCTCTACCCACACCTCTCCATACCTGCTTTCAGTTGCATCTCACCTGCTTTCTGTCCTCCTCTTCATCACACATCCCACTTTTTGCTGTTCCCTCAAACCACACACTTATCCACATTCAAGAAAAACAGCCCTTTAGTCCAGTCCTCTTCCTTCTACAATCATGCTGGATGGAGATCTTTGTCCACACCTTACCCACTCCTGTTATCCTGTTTCCAGAAGACAGAGCTGAAGGTCTGCTCAGCCTAAGCCTTCATAGCAAGTGCTTTGCAACCAAAGAAAGATCAATCCGAGGCCATATGTACCAAGAAGTACCAGGATATCTTGATACAAGTCTTCAAGCAAACTAGAGAAGTTAGTAGGATGGTAAAGCACCAGCAGAGTGCAATTATCTCCTGCACAATGCTTGTAAACTTTACCTGTCACTTCAGCACTCCCCGAAAATCCTTCTGACTGCAGTACACCACTGCGGCTATGCACAA
Organism: Merops nubicus; assembly: GCF_000691845.1. Classification (NCBI taxonomy): domain Eukaryota; kingdom Metazoa; phylum Chordata; class Aves; order Coraciiformes; family Meropidae; genus Merops; species Merops nubicus. The sequence continues at coordinate 14,525 of NW_008623906.1, forward strand.
CCTGTGGCTTCCCCAAAATCCCTCCTCACCTCACACACAGCTTCACTCCCACCCCACCTTATCATTAAGTTCACATTGGCAGAAATGGCATTAAACTACCCTAGTTATTTTAAGCAATTCCTCAAGTCCTTATTCTTTAATACTAAAATAACTTTCCATATATCTCTTCGGGCACATATGTACACCCATATGCAAATGGGCACAGTATTGTTCTCAGGTGTTTGGCTTTTCAACGTGGTTTTTCATCTGGTTGCCAGGTAACTGGAACACTTTTGATACACATGTGGAGAAGACATACTTAATTGTTTCTCACGTGCACCCAAATGGGGCGACAGCGAGGGCTAGTGTTTTCTCTGCTGATGAGTAAGTGACATCTGTGGGAAAACAGAAAGCTACCGAGTGTGTCTGTCTGGGGCTAATTGATTTATAAAACTTGCCGACAGACAGATGTGAACAAACACTCCCGACAAACAACATGATTATAAATTAGCCGTTTCTTTTTATAGGAGGTAGGCTAAAAACACACAGCAAGGATAAGTAATGGATGCAGGAGACAAGTTATTTATTTACTGCATCCAGCGAAGCACAGCAATTGTACTCGGGTTCCGTGGGCTGGTTTTCTGCCGGAGTCTGGGAGTAAGGGAAAAGAGGCTGAAGAATGAGCACAATTTCTACAAAATGGGAAGCATACTGCAGTAGCCCAGGAAAAACAAGCTACAAGACAAGATGCAAATATGACCTCTCTGAGCTCTTTGAATTTGTGGGGTTTAGCTCAAAGAAGTGGATAGGCTCTGCTGTTGTTGGGGAATTTCTATGCTGTCCTGCTTAACGCAATTCACTCCTACACAGCCTGAGCAACTCAATTTCAGAATCTGTGCTTTAGAGGAGAAGGGAGTGTGAACTTCATCACATTTCTTTGATAAGTGAATAAAGTCCTGCAATTCCTTGGAATTGTCTTTTAAGTAAATGGAACTACTGATTTCCTCTGGAGAAGAATGGACAATATGACAGGGAGTAAGCCTACAACTGAAGTCGTCTATGTAGTTATGTAGATGCTGAGACAACTCTCCAGATCAAAAAAGTGCTTTCCTCAGTGCCATGGAAAACATTAACAGAAAAAAAGAAAACCACAGTCCAACAGGGAAAAAAAACTAAGACCAACAAAGTCTCCAGATCTATCCTATTATTGAAAATCAGTTCCACAAAATTGAAATTAATTGTGCGCAAAGCTACGGTCAAAACTGGATGAAATGGAAAATAAAAACCAACATTATAATGGATTACAGAAATTCAGAACTTCTATCTAAAGTCATTGGTAAAGCAACCAGAGAAATTTTAAATGAAAGTAAAAATCTTTAAACAATTTTTTGTTTTAAAAGACTAGAATTTTTTAAAATAAAGTAAGAAGCACACGGCAGACACAATGAGGAGCAGCAGTGAGGAGTATGCTATGCATGCATGTTTCATACAGAGGGAGGCCTCACTGTCCATCATCACAGCTCCCAGAGCGAAAGGCAATCCTAAATCTTTCCTCTCTGATGCTTTCCACCACAACGTAAAGAAATCTCAGAGAGAGAGAGAGAGAGAGAACAAGTGCTAAGTGCACTTGCACAAGCATAGGAATGGGGAAAAAAAATCATTACCTGTCAGTCCTTACGATTTACAGCCTTCAAAGTCTGCAGTGAGAGTGGGAACTGAATGCAGGCAGCAGCAGATACTGCTGCTCCTCAGCTAAAGTAGCTCCTGGGCAGGCAAGGCAGATGATGACGATAAGGGCAGGGAAAGCTCCTGCTACACGTTTCTTGGGGTGCTGCCCTTGCACCTACCCATGTGCAAGGAAATTAGAGCAGCAGCACTAACCCCTGGATCTGGGTAGGGCTGTGAGCAGCTAGCAGCAATTTTGGTGGTCAGTGAGGTATTTTCAGGACAAGAGAGCTGAGTGCAATGAAGTGAAGGCAGCTGACACATTCCCCAGAGCTGTGGTTTCTGGGAGCAGAAGGAGATGGATAAAGAAGCAGAACCTTGGTGTTTACCCTCCCAAGGGTTGGTGGGGCAGTGAGGTTTAGCACTGGGGATCCTTTAACCCTTAGTGGTATCCAGCAGAAGCTGGTATCAGGAGGAACAAGTTCAAGCAAACTCCTTAAGGTGCCAAAGTTCATGCAGCTGCTAGAATTTAGGCTGGAGTTCTGGCAGACTCAGACATGTCAGTGGGACATAGGACACTAAGTAGTCCTGGGAAGATGATGTTAATTATTCTTGTCATTAACAGCAGCAGGAAATGAGAGCAGCTTGTCTCACACACACATGCACACATACGCTCACCCACAAGCCAAAGCAGGCTTTAGGAGACAAGGCTGTTGCTCAGTGTAAAGGAAACTAAGTCAATATTATCTTTTAATAACAAATCCAAAAGGAAGCAAGCTGTCCCAAGGAATGAGCCAACAGAAAACATGATTCACAGGAATATGACAGACCAAGGGACCTCAGCTGAACAAATTAGCATGTGCAAATATTTGGGCTGATAAGCTTGATGGAAATTTAAATTTTAGAAACCATATTAGCAAATGACATCCAAAACTTGACTTCCATAAAAAAGAACCTTCCCCCAGCCCAGGAATTGTTTCCCTCACCTTGTTATCTTCCACTTAGTAGAAAACCCTTCAAGCTGTGAGAAACAATCTATTCTTTTTTTCATCCACATGCTTGCTCTCACTTCTCTGGTGACTGCTTTGAGTTTAATAAGCTGCTGTCAGACATGTGCAGCTAAAGCTCGGGGTTGTGTTATTGTTTCCTCTTGTACTTGCACAGCACAATTCCAGCCGTGTCGCTTCTACAAGGCATGATGCAACCCCTCACAGGAACAGTGCAAGACAAAGGCAAGGTGTTTATGGAGCACTGAAGCATCCCTCCCCTGCTGTGGGACATATGTGCAAGGAGAAAGGAGAAATCAGATCTCTTGTAGTCCCTCTTCATCTTCAACTGATCTGGGCTTTCCCAAAGTGCTCACTGAATAAGCATGAATAGGAAGAACTGTGTTCTATAGGCATGGGAAATAGACAATTTACCTTTTTTTTTTTTCCTTTTCCTCACCTTCACACATTTTCATTTTGCATGCTTTTACATGTTTCATGGAATAAGTGCTAAGATCTTTTAAATGGAAGCCAAATTTTGCACCTGAGAAGGAAATAGGAGACAGTGAGAGAAATCAGTTGTCCACTTCTGTCCTGCTTTGATTTAGTTCTTGATCCCAAGGAGGAAGAAGATGAAGTGCAAACCAAGATCTTATATGGTTACCATTATTTTTTCTTTTTCTCTTTACTACCACCAAAGCAAGGAATCAAAAAAAAAGTAATGCTAGTAATTCCTGTGCTCCAATGTAAGATAACACATAACTTTCTGAACTGAAAAATCGTGTCATTAGCCTGCTGCATATGAGTTAAAGAAAGAGACTTTCTTTTTTATTGATTATGCTTATCTCAACTGCTATTCACAGCCTTAAGCCTCACTCTGGCTGCCATTTTGTGCTGATCATTGTGCTAGACGAAGAAAAGCTTAGGAGCATACGGTAGCATTTGCCTGCTCACTCATTCTCAGGATTTCACCCAGTTCTCATTGACTTTCAATTGCATCTGGACAACTAATTGCCACAGGCATCTTTCCAAACCTCAGCTACAGTACCCCAAAATATGCAGGCTACTTTACAGTCTAACCACACAAAACAACAGGTTCTCTGCCTCCAGGCACTTGCAACTACTGTTAGATGCATATCCTTATATGTGGCAAAGATAAGTCAAGCAAGGCAGAGTGGTTATGACAAGTCTCAGGCCACATGTGGCTTTGGGAAGAGCTGGGCTAGTCCCATGAGCACCATCATCACCCGTGCAGTGATCAGGCATAGCAAGAAAGGTGCTGAGCAGTCCATAGTTTGACAGGATTTACTTCATGCTCTGCCACAGATGTCCAGTAGGACCACTGCCGTATCACTTAATCTCTGTGCCATTTTTCTCTCTTAGCTCACAAAGTGTTGGGAACAGCATGCAGTTCCTCTTACCAATGTGCAAAGGAGCACATCTTGAAGGCTCTGGCATTAGCTGCAATCTAAACTGGAATAAGTCTATCAGCAATAACAGCAGCCAAGTACTTCTGTGTCCTCAGGAGTTTATGGACTCGTCTGTGCTCCGTGAGCTGACGGTACCCACTTAACTGACCTGTCAATGTGGCTGGCCTTGATTTTGGCAAGCTTATTTCCTTCACAACCCCATGGTTTCTGCAGGGCAGAGGAAATGCTCTTGAATAAGATGATCCAGAACAGAGGAAAACAGCATGTCGCATAAACAACTTCCTGAAAAGAAAGGAAAGAAAGAAACCTCCTCTATCCTAAACAACAGCAAGACCGCTGCAGAGGTCAGAATAGGCAGGGCTGTAAAAAGCTTCTAAAAATGTATGTGCTGCTGTTGAATTGCTTTGCCCTTGTCTCCTGAGCTTCCCAGGGAATTGTATTCAATCTTGAGTTTTATGAAGACGAGCCCAATGAAGCTTTGGTCTGCAGCACTTCTGGCTGCAGTCTGAAATGCTGCTCAGGATGTCTTTAAAGATTTAAGAGGAATTTAGCTTTAGCCTTGTTTGTGTGTGATTTTTTTTTTTCCTCCCAAACCACAGAATTGCTGAGAGGCTTTATACCTTTTCTATTTTCTTCCTTCCAAGATTACGGATAGACTCACCACCCAATTATTTTGTTTCCTATGTTGCAAACACGATCTGGAGAATAAGATTTACAAAGAACATATATCTGCTTGCATCTTACAACATGCTTACACTGAAAAAAAAAAAATTATACATAGCAAAATTTCATTTCAATTTCTTGTAACAGGGCATGCTGTGAAAGGGAAAAGGGAAGAGGAGACACTGTTACATGGCTGGTAGTTGTACACTGCTGTGGAGGTCTGCTAAATGGAACTTTCAGTTTCAATAAGCTTTTATTAACATTTTTAATAATTTTAATAACTTTTTTTCAAATATAAATAGAACAAAGTAGTCTTTCTCTGTAATATATGAAATCCAAACCTCTCAGTTCTAAAAATCTGAAAAATAAATTGCCTGTGAAGCACAAAGAAAAAGTTCTTTGGTTTCTTTTGCTTATTTATTACTTTCTTTTGCAAGCTCCATCAAAACCAAAGAAAGTAAACATGTAAACATTTTTAAAGTTCGGTTTTAGTAACCATCATGGTTGCTTTTAAAGTTAAGAAAAATACTTGCTTACAGTAGAGTTTTATTTGACTGTGCTCCTTCAAAATGGCCTGTCTGCAGTTGTGTTCAGAAAATAACCTTCTGCAAGCTTGATGGAATATTTTTTTTTGCCTTCATTTCATAGGCTGGAAGCCATCTCATCAGCCTGTGAGAACCTCTACGGAGATCATGGTAGACATTTATTTTTGAGGTAAATACTGTGCTTTTAAGACACATGGCTCCTGGATGGTCTAAGGAGATCAGTGATAACACCCTGTTGCATATGTAAAGTGGAGGAAAAATAAAATCACCCTCATTAGACCTGCAGCCTGAGGAAAAGAGTCCTCAAGCACCACCACGTGATCCCAGAGGTTTGCAAAACCAGAAAATGCGTGAGGGACCCAAATCCCAGGCAAGCCTACTAAGCACTTTAGAATACTTAATATTTTGGTTTCCCTTAGATAATATTCTCCCTTCAATGCTGGGTTTCTAATAGGAAAGTGCGAATAGCCGTGTTTGACCTTGCAGCTTTAGACTTGCATACAAGAAAGCACCTGAGTCCTGATTCAGGAAGATGTAAGCAGTCATACCGATTTCAAAGGAAAGCTCTCAATGTTAGGTCATCTTTAAGGCCTTAAAGATATCTGTGGGATTTCAGCAGACATTTAAAGTTAATCGTGCTTACGCATCCTTTCTGAAGTGAGCTCAACAGCCCAATTGGGTCTTTCAGAAAGTCTTCAATCTTTACAGACCTCAGGAGGTACCTTCCCATTTTGTTCTTTCCTCACCATCTTCCATGAGATTTAGGCAGCAATGTGTGTGTTTCTACTGAGTCAGAGCAGGATGAGAGATCACCCCCTTTGGAAACCCTATGGATTTGTGGTGGCTGGCTGTTCGGAGTTGGAACTTTCTCCTTTCCTAGTTATTCCTCTATGCAGAGGATGTGGAGGCACTGGGGCTCACACAGACCTACCTCTCTCAAGTCCTCCATGGGCATCTCCACCTGCACGGACCTCAAACCAAGGCAGCAGCCAACCACCTTCACCTTTTCTATATATGAAATCTATACGACGACAAGGATTTCTGAATCCTTGAATAATGTTCCTGTAGCTTTTCCTCCAACTATTCTTTTTTTTTTTTTCATTAATTTTAAGTTGAAATTCAATCTAATTCCATGCACAGGTGAGCTGCTGGACTCTAATGATGGCTGAGCAGGGAAATATCTTTCTGTGCTTTTACTGGCCATTTCACCTGAAGGTGATGTCTTTCAAGGCTGAAAGAAATTCGTTAAAGGAAAAGGTGATGAGGGAAGTCAGGCTCTTCCCACTGCTTGTAATCAGCCCAGCAAGAGGTGAAACAAGGTGGCAGAGCTCAAAGACAGTGCAAGAGGGAGACACGCAGCTCTATGCCTATAGTTCCCAGTGCATGCCTCAGAAGGGCATTTTGATGGTGTAATATGTGGCACTAATCAGAGAGATGAACTCTCTAGTGCTCTGAACACACTGCCAAAAGCCAAAGCCTTCCCTTTACTGCCAAAATTATACGTGAGCAGCATTCGTGCAACAACAAATCTAACAAAACCTCAGCTGTGCATAAAGGAACCAACCCCCCCCATATCTTTCCCCATGGTGCTGTCCCATGGTTGGATCTGAGTGCAATACAGCACCTTCATGGACAGTACCACCAGCTGCAGGTTTAATTAATAATGAAGTACTTGCCACAGAGGCCACCAACCTACGCCCATCCAGATCCCAAGGCTGCAATTAATATTGTCCTTGCTGCTCTGGGGACTCCGTCCTCGGCTCAGAAGACAGATGCTGTGCTCCTCCAGGCAAGCTTCCTTGCTTGCTTAACATCCCTTGTTCACCAGCAAAGGGCTTCAGTGCTAAAGTAAAATTAATAATGGAAGCATTAATGGTAACTTTGATCATCCGTAAATGTACTGAAGGAGTGTTTCAGAGTAAGGTGCACTTCAATCCCAAAGAAGCAAGGGAGCATGTATTTATGCTTTAAAATCAAGGGAAATAAGGATAGAAGGTTAAAATGAAAAATAAGTTAGTAAGGCTAAAAGGAATCTTTTTTTTTTTTTTCTCTTAGAAAATCATTACTTGAAAATTTCACGGTCAACACAGCCACTTGAATGAGTAAAGCAGCCTGGTTTAAATGCAGTGAAATTGCACTCTCCTCAGCTTTCTTTTAATCTTTTGTGGCCCTACAAGGGGCCTTAGAAGAGGAGGCCCTGTGACATGCTAATCCAGCAGTCCTCCAGCAGCTCAGCTTAATCAGTCAGCAAGAGCTGAAGCCACTATGCAGATTTTCAAGCAGGAACCTCAAATTCCCTTTCTGACAGCTAAATGCTTGCTGGTTTTACATCTGCTGAATTAACTATAGGAAAAAAAACAACAGTAACCACAAACAACTTAAATTACTAAATCCACATCACTAATAATTCCCAAATGGCTAACCTGAAAGTCTTTAACAGTCCTGATTGTCGACTATCACTGAGGTTAGTTTACAAATGCTTTTTGATTTTCAAATTGTAATAATCCTGAATTAGCAAATGGATGGGGCAGAATCATTTTCTGAGGGGCCCTAAATTACAAAGGAAAAGGTTTCCTATCTTCGTAGCTCATGGGATCTCAAAGCACTTAAAGAAAAATTAATTCACGGTCACTTAGAACACCCTGGGAAGTCATCAGATGTTTGTATGATTCACAGAATTTAAAGCCACAGCCTTAACACAGACCTGATGACTTACATTCTGCCACAGGTCCCCTACAGCACGAGGTAGGATTGAGGCCAGAAAAGCTGATTTCAACAGAAACTGATAGAAACTCATTTTTCTATGGAGCTGTGTCTTGCAATTAATTCCTGGTGTGTCTAGAAAGGAGCAGACTCCAGCTGGAGTCAACAGTTTCAGCTCTCTCTTGAGATTACACTCTGCTGTTTTGCAAGTGGTGAGCTCTTCCTGAGGCCCCTTGGTTCATGTTTTCCAGAGGGTCACCTTCACTGCTTGACCTGACAACCTTTGGGACTGTTATATGACTGAGAAGTGGTAGCAGGGGCGCAGACAAAAAGAGAAACAGAACCTGTATGGGAAGAGCAGTGGGATCACATAAACCTTATTTCTTAAGAAACTAAGATAAAAATAAAGGGTTTTTTTCTTTCTCTTTGTGGATTTTACAAATTTTGGCATTTTTTTTAATTTTCCTATTTTCTCCTGGTGCATCCAGATACACTGCAAGACTAGAGTGTGGTCCTTGAGAATGGACTTGTGTGACTGGGGAAGTCTTTAACTGGTTAGACTTCACTGCAGCAACACGTAATGCAATTTCTCCCTTGCTGTACAGAGTTTTCAAAAGAACCGAAAAAAGCTTTAAACACTTCTGGTTTGGATTTTTTTTTTTTTTTTTTAATAATCAAAGGGTAGCAATGAAATCAGGACAAAGAGTGCACAGTTCAAAATGGATTTTCCTTTAATGAATAAAAAAGTAACCAAGTTGAGAGTGTACCTTCAAGGAATAAGCTTGACCTTACCTAAAATGATATTGCAGAGAACCCAATTCTGGCTTTGGTTGCTTATCTACACATTGACCATTTGATCATCTTCTTCACTCTTACAGAGGTGAAGGGACTCCACTGGGACAAACTCAACTATATTCACTAGAACTGCATCCAAGCAGTCAAGTTAGTATTTAATCATCAGTTTTAAGAGAACATTGTCCCACTGCTCAGGTGTGCTTTTGGCCAACTTGTTATGGATGGAAATATGGATCTCCATATGGAAACAGCTGACCCGAAGCTTGTTAGGAGAAGATATTTATGGGGTTAATAAGATATCTATGGGGTTAAAAGTCGCCTTTTCTGGAGAAGCTAACGGGTGATGAATATATTAGCTCAACTCAACTCCATTTCCCTCCTGACTATGCAAAGAGGAGCTACATCAGCGCACGCAGGCCCGGAATCAATTACCCCTCATTTTTGTGCTGCTGAATATTCAGATCCCGTTGGTGCATCTCCTAGGGTTTGGCTCCAGTCCTCTCACAGGTTAGCAAGGAAATCAGATGCAAATCGCCTAGGTGATTCCTCTGCGGGAGGACAGAGCTGTGGCTGCCAAGGAGGAGGCAGGCTGCCTTTGTGTTTTTCAGAGTCACACAGCACTTAGCCACACGCTTCCCATTGACTTTCAAATGGAAAATATGTAGATGCGAGTCAGAGTTATGGAAATGTAGCCTTTCACTGTATCATTAGTTTTTTGTTTCCACATGACAGAAACTCATGATTTATTTTGAATATTTAAAATGTGTCGGTGCAGCTTTTTTTTTTTTTTTTTTTGGGTTGGGAGGGAGGGTGTTTTGGCGACTGAAAAAAAGCAATCCCCACAGCACTGGCAGTGCAGCGTTAAGAATCTAACATAGCTGAAGGACGTTGTAAAGATCCTATTTTGTGTATCATCTAATCTAATTGCAACATATGTAGCATCCTTATAATTACAGGACAGGAATATGGAGGTGGTCACCTGGCCTGCATTCCTCCCTGCAGCACAAATCAATTAGTCAACATGTTACATCTGTAAAGAAGAAATAACAACTTAATCACATGGAAGTTTTAAGCCTTTGTCAAGGCTTGAGTAGTTCTCTGATATTTTTGGATTCAGTACAACATGCCATCTAGGCCATATACAGATACCAGCAAGCTTGAGACTATTATAGTTCTGTCACTCACACCATCCCACCAAGCATCTTTTATTGGTGTCTTGACTGCCACTTATGTCTGTGGTTTAAGACTGGGCTACGTGGGACACATTCAGC
>NW_008623906.1:24593-25919 GCF_000691845.1 Merops nubicus
AGTACTTTCTGTCCTCTTGTTAACACTGAAAAAACCTGAAAATTAACTCCAGTGAAAGCAAGGCTACAACCAGTTTCAAACTGAGCTGTAGCAATGGAAGCTACTGCAGTACCTTTTTTTTTTTTTTTTTTTTTTTTTTTTTTTTTTTTTATCTCCTCAAATTCTTATGCAATCCCGAATATTTAGATTTAGCAGAATCCCTCACCTGATAGTTTGATTTATCTTGCTCGAGCCTGCAAAGCAGCTGAGCTACTTAGCAATTCAGCTGAGATTACTCCTGAAAAGCACATGCTGCTGTGTCTCCCTGAATCATGTTCTTACTACAAGAATTTCAGGGGCTACCAGATGATCTGGCCAATGAGCTAAGAGAGATAATTTAACTAAGTTCTTTTCAGAGGGAAATGAATATTTGCATATTTTACCAGTAATATTAGAATATATAGTCTTAAGGAAGGCATAATGGTATCTGCCTATAAATTATCTACCTACAAGTACCTATCTATATGTTACTTTACTATTCAGGACACTTCATTGGAGCCTCTGCCTTTAGCAGAGCTAGAAATCATTGGCCTCATACTTCTCTCAATTACATAACATAAATCATGAACAGTTTCAGTGAAATCAGTGAAATTTCAGTGATATAAAACTGATGGGGAAAGACAAGAGGGCCCTTGAATTTCATTCCTGTATCTTTAATATGCTCAGTTGAGGGGTCTTTGGCATGCAGCCCCTCTCTACTATTTTTCAACAGGAGATTGACACAGAGTATTTACAAAGAACGGGGCTAAACTGGATTTACTTCATGGAAAAGAGCTGAATACAAATAAATGCAGCACACAACACACTCTTCCCAATCTTCATCTATGAAACAGAGACCAAGGCATGATCAACTGCTTAATGACTGGGAAAGCTTGAAAACAGAAACAGGCCCAATAATTTCCTACACATACTGTCCAAGTTTACAGAGGAACTTGGGGTGGGATCATTCTTTTGGCAATAACTTTGTGTGGCTAAACCTCTGGAAAAACAGCTGGGTGAAACAGTTTGTGAAGAAAACAAATTTTTAATAATCTGAACTATTATCTAATCTATCTGGTCAAAAGGCTCGGGACAGATTATAAAAAGAGAGAGAGATTGCAGAAGAGGGACAGAATTAATACAGTTTGCTTGTCATGAGGATCTCTCTTCCTCCCTGAAGCCTTTGCAAAAGCAACAATTGCTGATGACATTGAGCTGCCTTTTGGGATAATCCTGTATTTCTTAGCTTCACAGGTCCCCAGATGCTTTTCTGTGGCATTAATATCTGTAATGATGAAGTCTCTTTCC
>NW_008623906.1:25950-60325 GCF_000691845.1 Merops nubicus
ATATAATGGAGGCAGAGAAGAATTTCTATCACTGCTGCAAGAAACAAGCACAATGTTCAGATTCTGGAAATTAGTCTCTCTCTTATCCTTCTGCAGCAATAGAGGAAAATTGAATTTGTGTATGCAGGAGGCTGAACGGGTGGAGAGGAAGAAGGCCTGGAAGAAATGAATGCATAGCCGCTGTTCCCACACGTGCCTGAGCCTCAAGGTGTTTATTGCCCTCTCTATCACTAAGAGACTTTTCAAAGCTTTTTTTTCAGAACGTCTTCACTATTCCCCCCCAAACACACACTCTCTTTATTGTTTGTAATCTCTGCCAAATTCCTCTACTAAGGGTACAACAGAGAAGTTCCTTATAGGCGTTCAGTTTTTTTGGTTTTTTTTTTAGTAAAATACAGGCATGTTGGCAGCAATTTTAGTCACTGAGAATCAAAGGTGCTGAAACAGCAGGAGGGAAAGGCAAGAACCAGTTTTCAGGCTAGGAAATGCTGGAAACTTAATCAAAGGGTTTTCAGGCACATAACCTTACTCTGTCTCTGTGTTTGTGTTTTGTTATCCCAAACTGGAGAGGAAGATGAAACCAGTGTTTACAATCTGGTCTTCCAGGTGCAGCCTGAAAGTTTCACCCCTGTGATCGCCGATTGCTTTGCATCCTTTCTTTCAGTCTTTATCCTCCCTTTCCCTGGTGATGACAAATGGGGGCACAAAGAAATAAGGAAGAACAGAGTGAAGTGCTTCTCTCCAGCAGCCACTCGAACTTCGAGCAGAATACTGAAAGAACCGATACGAAAGAACAGAGGTGCTTTTTTTTCCCCCACTTGCTCCTTGTTAAGCTTCACAGCTCAACAAGTGTCCCACTTTGAAAGAGAAAAAGGAATAAAAATACCCACTTACCTCTCCAACTCTCTAATTAACCTTTTTTTCTTTCCCTGTCTACATTTCCCTTTGGTGTTCTCTTTCCCAATTCTGTCTTTTGTGAGACAAAATGGTGGAAAATGAGATAAAATGGCAGAGGGATAAAGACCAGTAATTGGGAATCTTCTAAAGAAAAACATGTTCAGAGCATAAGCAAAGGTGCTGCCTCTCTCCTTAGATCATTCCCTCGGGAGCAGGACAGGATAGGCAAAATCAAACCAATATTCAGACATTTTCAGCTGCAGAACTCAAATTTTGGCAAGCTTCTTTACCGTTGTTTTCTAAATGGGAAAGCAAAGGGAGAGGGAATTTGAGAACATATGGTGACAGACTAATGAACTGGTAAACAAACTCCTTCCAGGCTATGTCCTTCATTAAACTCAAAGAGCAATAAAAAAGAATAGATTCAATACAATAATAATAGATACAGGACACTTCAGAGACCCAGAAGATAGCCAATGAAAGTGTCTTCAGCAACCTTCTGTCAGAGCTGAACTGATTTAAAACAGTAAAGTTCACTTTAAAAACTCAGATCAAAGCTCAGCATTAAGTTTTGCTATTTTGCTTCCCAGTATGTTCCCACTGACTTCTGTCGAGCTAAGCTTCTGGAGATCAAATAAATCACGGAAAAAGATCAAAACTCAATTTTACCACCAAAATACATTTCTTATCTGCAGAAATTTCTCTCACTAAGATGCTACACTTATAAAGATGATAACAAATACTCCTTCTTTTTCTGAGATATTCTTCTGACCCTGAGGCCATTAGCAAAATCATGATAATCTAAATTTGGAAATATATCATGTGCTTTATTTAGCTAAGAACAAAATAATGAAAACTATTCCAGCAAGTATTTTGTTACCTTCTCATCTGTATACCATGAGGGGATAGATGGAAGAAGTTCTGTTCCTGAACAAGTTACTTATTTTTTTTTATTACACTGGTTGCCAGCACCCCTGAAGTTAAGAAAAATTAAAAAATGGAAAAAGTAATTAAAGCATGCTAGGCCTAATTACTTTCCTGCTTGCTTCGGCAGTGTTTTGGGGGAGAGAAATCATAGTACTTCAAACCCCCATGTCTGCTTAGGAACTGTAATCCCCAAGCCTTCTGCTGAGTAGAAAGCTGGAATTCTCTCTTCTCAACTGGACAGCCTCCTGCTTTCATCAAGAAACTTGACATTTTCCATAGCCAGCTCCACATGGAACTCCTTCCACAAGATACTATTGAGACCCAGGGATTTGAAGAGGAAAATACAAATGAGTGTTTGTATTCTCGTCCCATTGAGAATGTTTTGAACTGGATGCTGGTTGTTTAAGGATGTGGAGAATATTTAAACTTAGAGGGTAAATACTCAGAAATAAACAAGACCGTTGGAAGGTAAGAGGATGGTTCATGCTTTAACGGTTCCTGTAACTACTCTGAGCTTGACTATTTCAGAGGTACAAAGGTTGATACAGAAATAGGCCCTGGAAATATAATAAAAAAACCAGGAGAAAATATCTGACAAACAGTGGAAGAAATGGCAAACCCAAAAGGGAAGAAAGGCAGTGGCAAGAGACATTAGGGAAAACTAATGTAAAATGCAAATAAGATAAATAACAACAAACAAGCAGAGTAGGAGAAATGCCTCCTAGATTGCCATTGTTTTTTTTTTTTAAGAAAAAAGAGATTTGAAGACAGGAAGAAAAAGGTGATTGGAATAAATGAAAATTAATATTTCAGAAGTACTTTTTTTTTTTTCTCATTACTCAGTGCTTATCCAGCCACATCCGGAACACAGCATCTAGCTGGGCCACCAACAAAAGAAGGCTGTTGACAAACTTCAGGGAGTCCAGCACAGGCCACCAAGGTGGTCAGGAGGCTGGAGTACAAGATGTTCAAGGAAAGACTAAGATAGCTGGATTTGTTTAGCCTAGATACTCAGCAGTGACTTCACAGCAGTCTTACAGCACCTCTGAGCAAGTTATTAAGAAGATGGAGCCAAGCTGAAGGATATGACAGGGAAGATCCATCTGGATAAAAGGGAAAAAAAAAAAATCCAGGAAGAGACAGTCAAGCCTGGATAAATTGTGGGACCTCCATCCTTTGAGATTTTAATGGCCCAATTGGAGAAAGCTCTGAGCAATCTGGTCTGAATTCAGTGCTGACCCAGCTGTGAGCAGGAGGTTGGACTAGAGACCTCCTGAGGTCCTTTCCAATCAGCATGACCATCTGATTCTATGACAACTTCAGCAGAGAAATTTTAGTTAGCATAATTTGGAAGAAGGTAGAGTTAAAAGGCAGAGGGAAAAGCTATAGGTACTGAATTACAGGACAACCTGAGCACAAGCCAAAATAATCCATCAGTTAAGGTGGACATTTGGAAAACAAACAAAGATTTTGAAGACTGTGAAGGATGGAGAAGGATGTCAGGCTAGTCAGAAATATAATCCATGAATTTATTCTTTCTAGAGTAAAGTGTTAGGTGAAAAGTGGGCAACATCATACCCCTGTTTTCCTTTTGAATAATCATGGAGGGATAGAGCCTCCAGAACGCAATTCAGAGCTTGCTCATGTCCCCCTTTCTACTCTACACAAATAATTTGGGTTTATATTTGTTTTTGAAAAAGTTTAGCATACTCAACACATAGATTTTAATGGGAATAGCTTATGCAGACAAAACCATTTTTGTTGTCAGCCTTCTCAAAGTCAAGAGCAGATAATTCCATTGATGCATGATGGGCTCTTGTATCTTCAGCCCTGCCATTAATCTTCATTCTATGTGAAATGAATAATAAGAGAAGCTGCGAAATGTACAAGAATATGAAGATGAAATGATTGTTTAGGTTGTAACCAAAGATTAGACAACACTTGCTCAGCACAGGCCAGCATTACTACAGGTGTTGCCACAGTACTATAAACATTTATTTGATAACAGGCAACAGTAATTGCCCATTTTGCACTGGGGCCACATTCTGAGTTCTTTATCAATGCCTGCAATTTATTCCACATCAAGTCTCTCTGCTCCACAGGGAACATTTGTAAATCAAGGCTCTGGGTAAGTAAAAACTTGATATTCCAGAGGGCAAAGGGAGCTTTAGTCTGACTCTCCACTGAGGTCAGGATTTTAACAAATTCTGGCATGTTGGACATATAAGGAGAAACTATGGCTCACATATCACCAAATCATAGCAGCTCTACAAAATAAAAATACCATGATACTTTGTTCTGCATTGCCTATTGTGTATGTTCAGTGGGTTAGTGATGTCCTGGAGTTTGACTCCTTGGAATGGATGCTCAGTCATTAAATCTGATGCCAAACCTGTTTTGCAAGACTTTCCATTACAGTGGCTCTGCTACACAACTAAGAAGTGCAATCAGGAACTAAAGATGGCACTTCCCCCTCTTTCCTGCTACCTCCTCAGACCACACCATGAATCCTCCTTCATCTTAGCCCTTCTTTCATTTGCCATTGATTTGTTACAATGAACATATTAGAAAGATTGTGCTCACACAGAGAGCTTGTGAACCTTTAAAGGGATCCATTGACTGGCTTGAATAAAACACCCATAAGTTTGAATGCCTGAGCTCTATGCAGTTGATTTGATCTTTCCAAAATCTACAATGCCCTCACAACGACTTTGAGGCATATTCTTGGATGAAGAATCAGTGTCATACTTGTCAATCTAATATCCAATAACAAATTGTAATTTCAATGATGAAGAACTTATCACTCTCCCCAATACTTCTGAATTTTGGGCAGTCTTACATGAGCTCAAATATTCTTCTTAACAAAACAAGGGTGCCTCCTACACATGTTAAAAAATTCCTACACATTTATTGGCAAGCTCCCAATAACTAATTAGGAGCAAATGGGACCACAGGGAAGTATTGAGGGGCATCCACATCCCAACCACCACTCAGTCTATATGGCTTTATCTAATTTGCTTTACAGGATGCTGAGGTGAAGAGTCTGGTCTAAGCAACATGCTTTCCCACTGAATTTACGTCCACGCTGCCAAACGATGGCAACCAGTTGTTGCCACTGAGTACTCAGGGACAAGTGAGCAGACTGAAGATATCAGGCAATATTTGTACAACAGTTGAGTAGCTTTCATACAACTTAGACAGGAGATGCCCTAAGATGGACTAGCCACACTGAACCAGACCCACTATACTTTTGATACCTTTTAATTCAAGATTTCTCCCAAAGTAGGACCTAGAAGGCACTCACATTTTTGGAGAGTCTCCCATGTCAATCATTTCTAGGGATGCAAGTAACCTGGAAAGAAACACAGAGCCTCCAATGTGGTAGTGAAGAAACTTTTCCTGGAACTGCCTCCACTTACTTACACTTTATAGTAGCTGGTTATAATAGAGTTTTAGTTATTCTACAGGCTCCAAATTTTACTCAGACTTGGATGGTGCTGACAGTTTGCCGGAAGCCAGATAGTGACAGAAAAAGCAGGACAGAATATTCTGTGCTTCTGAAACATGTAGGGGTGATTTGCTGGAGACACTGAATTTCGTGCCCCATCTGACAGCCACCTTCATCTTTAACTTGTGAAGTTGAATAAAGTGGAAATGTTGCCTCCTGGGGTACACAGTCTACATGATTTGCTCAAACACCACTGAAAGCTCCAGGGCCCAAAATTTCTCATGGTGAGCTGGCCAGTGCATGCGGGCACAACTGCTGCTCTTATCCACACCTTACATCAGGAAACATTTGCTGTTACAGAATCAAAACCAGCCACCGTTAAAATTTTGAAGAAGACCAAAAGAAAAATCTCACAAGAAAAGGACACAGGGAATGGAAATTAGCTCAGCTGCTTCATTTGGCATGTGATATTCCAAGGGATCAAGAGGAATTATATCAGAAAAATGCACAAAAGACATACTGTGGATTGTTCATTATCAAATTAGCACCTTTTACATCATGTTTCAACCTCCTCTCAGGCTTTGCGTTGTAATACATGTGATTAGAACTGAATTAATAATAGCAATAACGTTCCAGAGAGTCCATTTTTAGTTACAACTTTAAAACAAAAATGAAAAAGGTGCTTTTACAATATTTTTAAAGAACACTTCATTAAGGGAGGAAGGTATAGTAGAGACATAAAACTCTATGCCCATGAAAACATAGTACAAGCACACAATTTCCAGCCTCAGCCTTTAATTGCATCTGAAAGTCATTGTTCCTCAACCAAAAGAAGCTGTGGGGCGAGCCTTTTCTGTTTCATTGTGTCTTTACCAGCTTCCATTGCTCAATATGAAAGAGGCACCCAAGTCGGTGGTGCCAAAGACCTGTTACTTTCTTACCAGTGTAGCTGCTAGGCCGTTCTTTCTCCCAACTAATTTTAGCCGTTCATGAATATTCCCCTGCCTCACAATAAGATGCATTCACATGGTGCTTTTCCTCTGGTGACTTCAAATTGTTTAGACAAACAGTTTATTTTACATCACTGTGCTGTGGAGAAGACATTATGCAGAAAACAGAGTCAGTCTAGTATATTGCTCAAAGTCTGAAGACAATACTTGAGCAAGTAACCTTTAGTTTATTGATATTTATTTATTTATTTATTAAAGACTGGAGAGAGTATAACTGTGCATTTTATTTCTATAGTGCAGAAACACAAGAAAAGTGCATGGTACAACATTTGAAAAAAACTATCCTCATCCTCAAAATGGGTATTTAGTGTTTGTTTGTGTTTTTTGTTTTGTTTTGTTTTTGTTTGTTTTACCAAAATTAGTCAGACAAAAAGCCTCATAAAAGATAGGCTACCAAACCAAGAGAAAGCAATACTTATCATCTTAGTGCTGTTTGAAAAGTATTAGGGACTATAGGAAATAGTGCTTCTTCCTATAAATGATAAAACAGAAGGTACCAGACAGAATAAAGTTATGTATGAATGAATTTAAGCACCATATGTGTGATTTGACTTCCACCATGGCTTCAATTGAAGGAATGTATTAATTTCCCTCTTTTCAAGTTCTGTCCTCAACCCTCATTTTTCAACATACAAAGAGAAAGACAGAAGATAAATAAGTTTATGATATCCTCCCCACACAAGTGTGAATATAGAGCTTGGAAAGGAAGGTGAGAAAAGGAGCTGCAGTGCTACCCTTAAACATAAGTGAGAGAAAGGTTAGTAGATTTCTGGGTTTAGCGGAGCTCAGTGATGAAGGGAAGCATTAGGATTTGTGGTAAACATGAAGAACACACAAAGCAATCACAGTTAAATCCATGTCTCCTACAGACAGACAGATGATAAAATTTTCTTTCAAGTAGGCTGGTGACACTGCCCAGTATTGCCCCTCTTGTCCCAGTACCTCCCCCTTGGCTTCCAGCATCATTCCCCATGGGACCTCTATGAAGAAAACTAATCAGGAGCAACAGACAGGGATTTCAGATATTCTGTAGGCAGCATGCACCAATGAGGATTACCCCCCTTCCTTTGTTTCACAGAAATAAGACATTATATCTGTTAATGAGTAATCAAGTTGACAGACCCATCTTCTTTGCTTTGGGTTCCCCTCTTTGCTTTCTGGTTAAAAACAACTTCTAGGATATTGCTGTAGAGCATAAGTACAAGACACTGTTAGTATTATCCCTTGACTTTCTAGGAAAGTTCGGCAAGAAAAAAAAACAAACAGGTGCATGGATAGGCAAATTGGACCTTCAAAACATCTAATTAAGGCTACGTTTGCATACTGATTTCAAGGTTGACTACTTTTACCCATTCACTCAACATGGACCATATGTAAGCAACAGCAGGATATTAATCACAAGGAAGGAGCACATTCTTCCCTTACTTAGAATTGCTGCACTTGGTTGTTTTCCTAAATGTTTTTTATTCACGGAGTTGAGGCTTTAATATCAGAAACTATTAAACCAGAAACAACACCTTTCAACTGCTCTTTTGCACTGGGAAGACAACATACACTTGCTCCATTGTGGAAAATAAACAACTAAAAAAGATTATAGATGGTTTTGTGCTGGCTTTTCTTCCTGTTTGGCAATACCCTTACCTCTTTTAGAGAAACATCTCTTCTCTCCATGATCCCCAGAAATAAACTAAAGGTGCTTTAAGTTTGGTCATTCTCAATTCCCAGGCTTCTTAATGCTTTAACTAATGTTCTCCTCCCCAGTCCTCGTGTTTTAAAGAGCTGCCACATCAAGGAAAAACTTTGAGAAACATTCTGATTCAAAGAAAAATCCTCCTTTCCCCATTGCTGTGGATATTGACAAAAACAAATAAATAATTCTTCCTTTTATTTTTTTTTCCCCCTCCTCTTTTCCAGGCTTCACTACTTTTTCTTTCATCACACATATTGAACACGATTCTCAATTCCAAACTATGAGATATCAGCCTACAGAGAACAGCTTAAAGTAGAATTTTTCTACATGATAGTGTTTTCATTTCCTGAAGTCTGCTAAGTGAAAATCTATCGAATTTACCACTTTAAACACTATTCTTCATATGTGCAAATACAAAAAGGAAGTACACCCAGAACTATCCATACTAAATGTGTAAATGCAAACCAGATTGCTACCATAAGTATAGTGTATATATAACTCAAAACTGCACCTGGAAAAGAAAAGGAATTTCAAAACAATAAAAAAGCAGCATTTAAATTTTGAAAGGGGACAGAGGCAAGAAGACACATAAGAAAACAAAGATACTGCACTGAAACCTGCTCTCATATTTCTCTGAATCAAAGATATTTTACAATGCTTTATGGAATCATCCTCACCTACAGCAACAAAAGAGAAAAAAAAAAAATCTTCATTTGTTCATTCTCCTTCCTAAGCTTCTTCCTCAGAGCTGTGAAGAAGAGAGGCAATATGTAATGCTTCTGTATTTAAGCACTTAACTAACAAAACTGCAGCAATGGGTGGGCATGGGTCCTGGCCCTGCAGGCTTTCATGGGCTGGGAATGGAGGAGGAGGCTGTGCAGGGTCACAACCACAGTACCACCACACCGCTGGCACCCAACCTGCCATCATCCCCACTGAAAAATTACTTTACCTTCTAATCAAAGTCTTTGGCTCCCTCCCAGTAGAAGTTCATCTCCAAGATGAGCCCTGGAGTTTCTCAATTTTTGTTTAGGTTTCTTGTCCTGAGGACAATCTTTTGTTTGCCAAAGGGGACCAACGAACAAGAGGAACCAAAACTTCCATGTTCCATCTTCCATTTTTTTTTTCATTCCTTAGTACAGACAAGAAGCACAAAAAAAAAAAAAAAAAAAAGATTTTCTTTTCCTGGAACTACAGACACAGATGGTGGCTTGTACCTACCAATCTGCTTCTCATTGCCTATGCACCTCAGCAGCTCTGGCCCACCCATGTAGGGTCTGACAATTCTTCCTTGTCTTTTATGTACAAACTCTAGTTTACAAAGGTAATGAGATTTCACAAGCAGCTCATTTCAGGGAATTATTGCATTTTTTCAAGCACTTAGTCACTTGACCTTCAAGGTCTAACATTGTGCCTTGTGACATACCATGTAAAGGCTCTCAAGCTGGAAATAGTGTCACATCTGAGCACTTGCAGGATGAGGAATGGAAACTTTGTGGCTCCTCTGGCTAACAGCTTTCTTAGAAATGCCATCTTCAGTCCCTCTCCACTGGTTTTGGATTCCTACCATTCTTTTCAGCTGTCTTTCTGTCACCTTCTCTGTACACTGAACATTTTCCTCACAGCCTCCAGGAACCTCCTTCCTCCTCTTTCACTGTCCATCTTCTTACCTCTTCTCCCCAGCTTCTGCTGCTAATTAAGGAAATAACCTTCCCATCCTAGAGATATCCTAGTTCCTTCCCTGCTTATGGAAGCATCTCTTCTACTCTCTTTTCTTTGGTCCTGTTGCTTATTTGTCTATATCTGCTCTCTTTATTTACCCTAAGACTCCGTTTTTAATTATCCCCTCTTCTCTTCTTCCCTTTTATATCCTTTTTTCAAACTCTTCTAGTATTTATGCTGAGAAACTGATAGGTAATTATTTATTTCCAAGCCTGCAAAGTGGAAGTGACCAGAATGAGCAGACATTGGGGAAATCCTGATGGCAAACCAGGAGACAACTGCACGACTCATTATTAAAAATCACAAGAAATTCTTTCTAACAAGATAAGAAGATCTTCAGCTGGTATAAAAAGATACCATTTCTTTCAGAAGAGAGTGCAGTCAAGGATCTGCCATTCCAGGATCTGCCACTGAGATAGAAATGCTGAATATAACTGAAAATGTCAACATCACTCCACATATTTTCAAAATGCCCTGGTTTGCATTTTGCTTATTTAATTTAGAAGTAAAGAGGACTAAATTCTTTTGTACCAGGGAATTAAGCACTCAGGTTGGTATTTCATCTTTCCTCCTCGCCCCCAAGATTATATGCAGCACTTAAACCATCTTGTGAGTTAATCATACCTTTTGGTATTGTTATTATTATTTATGTTTAACTCTTATCTGAAATTAGAAAGCGAACAGGAGCTGCTGTGCTGGCTCAGCAAAATGAAGGGCTGCTGTATAGATTGTTCTGCACTCGAGGGACTGGAGTCTGATCTCCTTCCCACACAACCTATTTGGGTAGAAAAATCACAGCCACTATAATGAGTAGTATCTTTATCTCCATGTGTCAGCTCAGAGGGTGCTCTTCTGGCAGAAAATTAAATGTGACCTTTCACTGTTGATGTGACACAAACACACATGTATTACACAAGCTTCTGGATCAATGGCTGTTGCTGGCAGCTCTCTGATGTTGAGTGCTGCTTAGGAAGGATACCAGCCCCAACACTTTTCTTTGCTGTTCCAACATTCTATTTGAGAGATATTGGAAGTGCGTTGAACATGACAAACATTTTGGGATATATTCTGCTTGACACTAGCTGGATGAAGCAGTTCTAACTTCAGTGTTGCCTCTAGGCTTAAGAAGTCTTGAAAGCAGAATTCAGTTCCCACTTTCTAAAATAAGCAAGTGGTTTGGTTACTTTACAGGATATTATGTGCTGTGAGACTGTGCTGCTCTGCTCCTTGAACTACCATATAATGGAAGTTCACAGCTATCCCAAACACCACACTGTTCAAGATAGCAAAACTCATGTCTGGCCAAATTTTAGCTGGACATAAATCAGAAAACTCTTCTGAAGTCGATGAATGTTTGTAGAAACATGGGAAAGAACATGGGCCGAGTGACTTGTGATCCAGATTTTAGTACAGCCCCCAATCCTGCCTACATTTGCTTCTCCTCTCATTTAATCTCTGGATTTGTGTGCTGATTTTGACTAGAATAGAGTTAATTTTCTTCATATTAGCCTGTATGGGGCTATGTTTTGGATTTATGACCAAAAACTGTGGTGAAGTAGAGGGATGTTTCATATACTGCTGAGCAGTGCCTACGCAGAGTCAAGGCCACTTCTGCTTCTCACCCCACCCCACCAGTAAATAGGCTCGGGGTGCACAAGAAGTTGGGAGGGGACACAGCTGGACAGGTGACCCCAACTGACCAAAGGAGTGTTCTAGGCCATATGACATCATGTTCAGCACACAAAGCTGGGGGAAGAAGGAGGAAGGGGAGGACATTCGGAGTGATGGCCTTTGTCTTCCCAAGTCAGCTTTACGTGTGCTGGAGCCCAGCCGTTCTGAGGATGGCTGAACACCTCCCTGCTGATAGGAATTGGTGAAGGAATTCTTTGTTTGCTTTGTTTACACGTGGCTTTTGCTTTACCTGTTAAGCTGTCTATCCCAACCAACAAATTTTCTCACTTTTACACTTCCTATTCTTTCCCTGATCCCACTGGGAGGGAGGGAGGGAGTGGCTGCATGTGGTTTAGCTGCTGGCTGGGGTTAAACCACAACAACCTGATAGACAAAATTATCTTACCTTTGTAAGAAGGTCCTACAGACTTAGCACACATTACAAACACTTCTTTGTAACCTTAACCCTTATGGTCATTATGGTACAAATACTGGGCTAACCTAAGGACTCCCTTTAACCAAACGTCATCTGTGAAATGGTCTGTTTTCATGAAGCAGAGATACTCTGTGAAGATATGGTGGCACACTTCTGTTTCTCCCAAATCTGCCCACAAATAGGGCACAGACTTCACAGAACAGTGATGGTCAGTGGCTCGATAACACGTGCTCAATGAAACTCCCTTTTCAGTCATCTTTGAGAACTGAAAAGAGCACTTATGAATCTGAAGCCTAGTTCTAATTTGCTATAGCAGAGTCGTAAATAACTGCACAAGAAGCTATATATTGCACTGTTTAACACAGAGGGATCTGTGTGGATCAAAACTAAATTTCCAAGGTATAGGAATTTGACACTAGATAATACTACTGATAGTGAGCATATAATTCCTGTGATGTCAGTGGAGTCACACTAGCCTACAACTGGACTAATGGGAATGAAAACCTATCCCATGGGTAAAGATAAAAAGATATATAGTATTAAATAAAAATAGACAGTCAGAATAACTACCTCAGCCTTGGGTAATATGTTGGGTAATAGCCTTTACTATTAGTTTTACTCATGGGAAATTTTACTCTGGGAGGAGAGGCTAAATTTCATGTGGAAGAATCAATTCTTGGGACAAAGGAAAATGACAAAGATAAAAGCAATGACAAATACGGCTGAAGGTATCAGAGAGAAACAATTGCTTTTCAGATTAACCATCCCTTTTTTAAATTGCCAGTGGCACACTGTTATAAAAAATAAGGTGTTTCTAAAATCATATCAGGTATTTTGGATCCAAATTTGTGAGAGTCCTCTAGAAAGGGAGGAAACTTTTGTATCATTCTTCATTAATTCTCCACTTCCTTAAGTGCTTTGGGAATTATCTCTTAAACCAGGAATGCAGTGAAGAAAACTAAAAGAATGTGCACAAGTACATAAAGTTGGCCCAGTGTTAGCAAAGCCTGCAGTGTGATAAGGAAAGCTTTGTGCAAGCTGTAGGTATTTTAAGATGCTACACTTATTGGTTCACTAATCAACTGTCAGAGGTTTCAAGCTGCAATGAAAGCTATTGCTAGCCAAACCAAGCACTAAAAGAAAAAAAGGAATACGGCCTTGAGTACTGCTGCACCTATAAGTTACTACTACCTGTAGTCATGCTCACAGACTAGTAAATTTTGCAGTGCCCAACTATTTTCTGGAAATGAAATAACATGGGTTTATAACACTGGGTTTGCCCCTGCCACCTCAGTCTCTAAAAAACCCACCCATTCCCATAAAGCCAGAGCCCTTGTAGCACTGTTTCCCCACTTCTGACAGAAGCCAAAATGACCTCTGCCCTGATTGGGAGGGAGGAAATGAGAAGAGCTGAAAATATAAACTGGGGAGGAATATTTGTTTCTCTGTGTTCCAGCCTATTAGGGATTTGCTCTTCTTCCTGTTTGATCTCAAAGTATGAAAAGCCATAGGTCAAGATCATCAAGGATCAAATGGATGCCGCAATATGCAAACTATCTTCTCATTTGACCTGCTCTTCATAAAGCTATTAACAACTCATGTACAAAAAAGAGGTTGACTCCATATAGTCCAGAGCTATATGAAATTACTTTGAGTAAGTACTCCCTTAGGATCCATTTTGCACTGGTGTAACTGGCTACACAAGGCAAGATCAATGAAGAATAAGGATTTCCTCCATCCAGAGGCCACATTAATCAGATTTGCATTTGTTTTAAACAATTTGAGTTAGTGAAACCCTTTGTTGGATCAAAATTTTTTAGTCTGATGTCGTTTTGTTTTGCTTGCTGGTTAAGGGAATGAATAAATGGGCAACTCTAATCAAGGCACAGTAATTTTAAGGAGCCAGCACCCACTCTGCCTCCATACCTGTCCACAAGTTTGCTCACAGCCATTCCCAAGCGTTTGTCACTGTGACACTCATTTCACCTTTGATATAACCATAAAGAGTTACACTAAGAGATCCATAAGCAATCTAAGCTGATGCTAGGAATAGATCAGAGTTCCAGCTTCCATTTCAGTAACATTAAAGAAAGGAGAGAACAGTTTTCCTTTTTCCTTACTTCTTCCTTTGCTTGGTAATAGGATCAATGGATTTATTGTCTTGTTCTTCCTAAATCAAAACAAGTCTCTGTATAGTGTGAAGTCAGTGTTGCAAGATGGGCCAAATCAGAAAACTAAGAGGGGACCTGAGGCTGCAAAAACCAAATCTAGTGTATAATGGGACCAAACTGCTTGTACTGAGATTTCTTTGGATTAGAAACAGATAACAAATCTCAGATTAAATAAATGCTGTGTTCATATCTATGATTTCTCTACTCCAAACCCCTCAAAATCAGAAAAGAACTATTTTTTATTTCCAGAGTTGACCATTCTTGGATGATTCACTTTTGTATCAATTAATAAATTCTGGTTCAGTCTAGATCCAGTAGTAGAAACTTGAATTTCTGCTGGTTTGCATCCTCTCTTATCACATATGGGGTATATAGGAATGTAAAACCCTATCAACAGATTTGCATTCATTTTGTACAGATGCAGATTAGTAACAAACATGAAGAATGGCAAACACTCCAGATGATTATAAGAAAACCTGCTTTCTTACATGTTCAGTATCATTATCTCTAGATTTAGGATCACAGAATCATTTTAGGTGGAAGAGACCATTAAGATTGTCTTAGCCCAGCATTACCAGGTCACCAGTAAGCCATGCCCCTCAGCACTACATCTAGATGACTTTTAAATCCTTTCCGGGATGATGACTCCACCACTGCCCTGGCCAGGCTGGTCCAGTGCTTGACAACCCTTTTGCTGAAGAAATTTTTCCTAATATCCAATCTAAATGTCCCCTGGTGCAACTTGGGCCATCTCCTCTTGTCCTATTACTTGTTACTTGGGAGAGCAGCTTGACCCTCACCTTACTACCACCTCCTTTCTGGTAGTTGTTAAGAGCTACAAGGTCTTCCCTCAACCTCCTTTTCTTCAGGCTAAACAATGCTAGGTCTCTCAGCCCCTCCTTGTAAGACTTGTGCTCTAGACCTTTCACCACTTTAGTTGCCTGCCTTTGGACATGCTTGAGCACCTCAGTGTCCTTGAAGTGAGGGGCCCTAAACCAAACCCAGTATTTGAGATGTGGCTTCACCAGTGACGAGTACCAGGGGGGGCAATCTCTTCCCTGCTCCTGCTGGCCACACTACTTCTGACACAAGCTAGGATGCTGGTGGCCTTCTTGGCAACCTGGGCACATGTTGGCTCATATTCAGCTGGCTGTCAACCAACATCTCCAGATCCTTTTCTGCCTGGCAGCTTTCCAGCCACTCTTCCCCAAGCCTGTAGTGTTAGTACCTCTGATCAAGTTCTTGATAAGCAAAAAAAAAAGAACAGCAAAAAAACCCCAAAACCTGAATTGTCTTGGAAATCAAAGCTCTGTTCAGGAAGTCTGGTTGTCACTATTTCTAAAACATCCACAGGGCAGAGAAGTCCCTTCTTTTAGGGTAGGAATGAGACGTTGAATCTCTCTATCTATATCTCTCTATATAAATAGTGTTCTCAAAAGTTACACAGATAAGAGGGACCACTAGCCAACCCCTTCATGTAACACAGACTGGAGGGTGCAGCTAAGTGAATTCCAGCTTGATCAAAAGTGTATACTAACAGCACAACAAAGCAAATTAAATCCCATGTCTACAGAATCATGATGTTCCTCCTCAAGTTATTCTTTTCAGAGTAAATAATACATAGTTTGCTTCAGGTCTCTGACTAGCTTCAGCTTCCTGATAATTCTTACTGATGCCTCCTTGTCGCATATATTCAGAAGAGCCCTCTGCCAGTGAGTTTCTTTGGCTCTGTAAGTAGTCAAAATAATTGCATCAGTCCTCAATTTACGCTTCGAGGAGCTAAACAATTGGAGTTATTCCTGTTGTTCACTGAGTGATCTGTTACCAAGCATTGAGTCATTCTCATATATATTTTCTGAACTTTCTCTAGTTCATCAACATCCTTTCTCTATCAGTAAAGTACTTCAACAGCAGTTAACCCATGCTAAATACTGAAGTGATTTTGCTATGCCTACATGAGACTCCTCTGTTCATGGACACAAGTAAAGGTTCACATTAAACTGAAAGCTCCTTCTTTGTCTAATTATCTGTCATGCCAGAGAAGTGTTTTGTAGTCTCAGAGTGCCTAGAGTATCCCAAATGACAAGTATGCTTTGCTTTCTCTTTTCTTTGATGAGATTACGTTTCACTACATTAAAGAAGAGATTGTCTGTGTATAGCTTGCCAAGAGACTTAGATCTCTGTCAGTATCTGCTAGGTTTTCATTACTAACTCCCCAACTTTTAGATCACCTGCAAACTATTGGCAATGGCTGTGTTTTTTGTTTGTTTGTTTGTTTTTGTTTTGTTTTGTTTTGTTTTGTTTTGTTTTGTTTGTTTTTCAATCCCAGGTCACTGATAAACATGGGCATCGATGTAAGTCTAGAAAATGGTGACTCATAATCTTCTAAAAAGTCAGATGGAAACACATATAGAAAGTAAAAATATCAGTAACAGCTTATTGGAGAATGACTTACACACTGTACTGAATTTCCTTTAAGAACAAAACTTTAGTCAGAAATAGTCCTTATACAGACAGGGATTAGTACATCTATAGTGCTGTATCCAATACTTTATGAAGGATAAAAACCATTTTGAATTAATGTGTTGGGGTTATTGAGAGTCAGCTGACACCTGCAGATAACTAAAGACAAGTAACAGAAATACTGAAACCATTATGCACTTACTCATCTCACAGCAGGGTCTTTAACCTCCTAGTTTTCTTCTTACGCAGTTTCATTACTAAAGCAGTTTTCTGTCATCTTAAGTCCCTGGCAATACTAAGTAGTGTGGTAATCCTAAAACCCACACCCTTTACTGTAAAACATTTTTGTGGATTTTTTTTTCCTGGGTTGTTGTTGTGTTTGCTTTTTGTTTCAGGCTTTTTTTTTTGTTTTGTTTTTTGTTTTTTGTCATCCAGCAAAATATTATTTGTCTCTTTATCTCTTGACTTTCATTCACTGTTTCTCAAGTGGGAAATAATATGCCTTGGAGTTATTAATAATCATATGGAACTTTTTCAAAGAGTAGTTGGGGTGTGAAGAATATATACCAAGGACATCCATGTCATTCCGATACCTTCCTACACAGATGTTAGCTATCGTATCAAAGTATTTCTAATTAGGACAATCAAGATACAGAGCCAATATCAAGGAATGTCAGAGAGCTACTGATATCCCATTTTTGCACCAAAGACACTGAACACAAAATTTGACAGAGGTTTCCTTACAGACTATGATCCTGCCTTATTTTGGGAATAGGAAAAAACTACAATACGTGGTCCTGCTTGCCTGTCCTACATGAATGTCAAGAATACAAACTGACCTGAATTGCTGGTAAGAACCTAATTAACATGGCTACAGGGTGAGCAGTCCCTCCAACATAATAATTTATTAGCTTGATATCCCTGGGCCTTCGCCAATGCAAGTTTCCTGCCAAGGAGATCTGCAGAAGAAAGAAGCCTAACCCACAGATTTTCTGACTCTTAGCACGATGAATTTTGACAAGGAACCTTCCCTCACCACATTCACCCTAAGTTAGATAGGAGGAGGAGAAAAGGGACTTGATACCTGTTGGGCTGCAGCGGTTACTTTAATTTCTACAAGTAAGCAGCTCCCTGGTGAACACAAGGTAATAGTCCCCATCATGAGCCCCTGCACTGTCCTTTATCACAGAAAAGTGGCATCTGCTTTAGATAGGCTCACTAAATAGATGCTTTAACTGGACAGATACTGAGAAAAAATTTGGCATGTTCACCTCGGGGAGTTTTTATAATCTGTCTTTATCACATCTCCCAGTGCAGCTTGTATGAAAAGATGGAGATATCTTGTGCTAACACATCTAAAAATATTTTCCTACTCTTACCCTCTTCTCTGGATGGCTCTCCAAAACAATGTCTAAACTAACAGCAATTGTTATGAACAGGGTTTGATAATATTTAGACTCTAGCAACTTATTTTGGGGTCCTCCCTCCCCTATGCTTCCCTGTTTCAGTTTGAAGAGCTGATCTCCTTTTCCTATGAATGAATCTGAGTCATCCTGCATGGCCTTTTTACCTATTATCGGATTTGTGTGGCTTTAGCGCCTCAGTTGCTCCAATCAATCTGAAGTTAAAGAAAACTTTTAGAGTCTGTGCCTTTCTCCACCTCCCAGTAGCATACTTCTCCCAACACCTTCCTTCAGAAAGGCAGAAAGCAGCCTGGGCATGAATGGTACTTAACCAAACAGTTAAGATAACTGTATGTTTTGATTTTGTCCTTCACATGGTCATTTTGTAAAACCAATGAGAATAAATGAAGGCATCAAAAGGATTTGCTTTCATCTAGAAATGCAGCTCTTTTCTCTATTTGTACTTCAACTAGCTGCTTTATTATGTTTCCACCCTAGTTTTTGTGTAGACAACACTGACTCATTGCTGATAAAACAAGCTTGAAAATTAGATATATTGTTACCACCTCTCAACATCCTATATTAAGAGAGTATATCTAAACTGATTTTATGGGGTAGATACCTAACACTCTGCTGAAGTTGAATCTGAGATAGCTTTGATACATTATTCCTCTTTTAAGATTATACTTGTGATACAAAAGTGAAAAAATAGCCAAGGGCAATAAGATGGGATGATTTTGTACCCAGGTCTGTTTGGGGTTTTTGCCTTCTTAATGTCCTTTTTTCTCTTTCCTAGAAGACAGAATCATAGAATCATTTTGGTCAGAACAGACCTTTAAAGGTCATCTAGTCCAATCCAATCCCGCAGTGAGCAGGGACAAGTAGAGCAAGTTGCTCAGAGCCCCATCCAATGTGGCCCTGAATGTTTCCAGGGATGGGGCATCTACCATCTCCTTGGGCAACTTGTGTCAGTGTTTCACCACCCTTATTGTAAAAAATATTTCCTTATATCTAGTCTAGATCTCCCTCTTTTAGAATCATATCATAGAATCCTTTAGGTTGGAAGGGACCTCCAAGATCATCAAGTCCAACCATTGAGCCAATAGGGCTCTAAAGTCCTCTGCTAAAACGGATCAGAATCTGTCAGGGTTGGAAGGGACCACAAGGATCCCCCAGTTCCAATCCCTCTGCCATGAGCAGGGACCCCTCCCACTAGACCAGGCTGCCCAGAGCCTCATCCAGCCTGGCCTTAAAGACCCCCCAGGGATGGGGCCTCAACCACCTCCCTGGGCAACCCATTCCAGGGTCTCACCACTCTCATGGGGAAGAACTTCTTCCTCATGTCCAGCCTGAATCTGCCCTGTTGCAACAATCCCTCCTAAAAAGACTATCCCCATCTGTCTTATAGGCTCCCTTTAAGAACTGAAAGGCTGCAATACAGTCTCCCCAGATATGCCTTTTGTCTAGACTGAACAATCCCAACTATCTCAGCCTATCCTTGCAGAAGAGGCGTTCTAGCCCTCTGATCATTTGGTGACTCTCCTTTGGACCTTCTCCTGCAGAAGAGGGGTTCTAGCCCTCTGATCATTTTGGTGACTCTCCTTTGGACCTTCTCCAACAGGCCCATGTGTTTCCTGTGCTGAGTAGTCCAAAGCTGGACAGAGTACTCCAGGTGGGTAAGGATAAGACACTCTCCAGCCAAGAAGGGGCCTGCTTACAATCTATTCAAGCGTAAATCAAGTGTGTGCTGTGAAGTTATCAGCCTCTGATGAATATATGATCTACAGAAAGGTTACACACATTTATACCAAACACAGCGTGTTATAGCCAGCGCTGGACCCTGTGAGCCTCTGACAGGTAAATGGTTAATCTTTTCCAACTGGAAGCAACAGTTCTCTGTCTCATACAGAACAACAGATTTGTAATTGAAAAGATCTGACAAATTTAGAAAGGATTTTGTGCACGTGCCTGAAGAAACTGACATTTTTACAATCTAGCCTGGAATCATCTTCTAGGAAAGCATCCAAGCAAACACATGTAGGAACCAAATAAAACCAAATGCCCCAAATGACAGGTCGGCTAGCTTTCTGCTTCCCGACTTGGCTGCAAGTGTCATTCCCATCCAATAATTTTGTATGAAGAATGATGGATTGAATTTCTGTAGCCTAAAATGAGTTCTGCCAGGACACTACAGGGGTATATAAAAGGAAAGGAGAACAAGAGAAAGAGTTGCCAGGACACCAGAATTATTTGACAAAAAGGAAATAACTAGGAAATTATTAGAAAACTTTGTCTACAGACAGGTAAATTAAGAGACAAATACAAGTGACTCCTCCTGGGTCACAAAGTAGAAGTACTAACAGATCAGGAGTCCCCATGTCCCCTTCTTTAACTTACTAATTAAGGTCAAAATGTCTTCTTAATTATTAGTTAGTGTAACAACAGCTGTATATAGTCTAACCAGGATATTCAGACTTGCATTGTATATATGTTTCAAATTTAAGGCCCAACCCATATTAAAGTGTCCATCAGGTCTTAACTTTCAATATCAGTATGCCATTCCCTCTTCCTTTCCCTTAAAGATGGTCCCTCTGATTGAGGGTTTTAATTCCAAAATGATACTTTCCTGGGTATTCTCACTTATCAGAGAAACAAGTAATGTCTGCTCTCCTTGAGTAAGATCACACCTACATCAAAGCTGATCACAATCACATTTTTTTGCCTATATTATAGATGGAAGAATGGTAACCTTGCCTAGAATGAATCAACTTGACAACAGATATTTTAAAAGACTTTCCTCCAAGAAATTAGCTTGAAATCTACACCAGATGCATAGGGTTAAAATCAGAGATGAATGACATTAAACTTCCCTTATTCATCATCCCAGCTGCAAAAATCTTGCAATGAGTTACCTAGTGAGACAGGAATTACTGGATCTGGTCCAAATCCACCGTGCAAAGAATTCTAACAAGCAAAAGCATCAGTTGTGGCAATTTTCCTGAAGTTCCAGGATGACTCCCATGAAACCTCAAAGATGAAATGATCCAACAGGAATGGGGAAGTGTTTTGAAAATTAAAAATCCCATGACACACTAAGTGTGCCTAGAAAATAGAACCCCCTATTTCCTCCACTGTTTTTGACAGAGAAGGGGTTAATTGCCATATTTGGTGAAAAATATATTTAAAAACATAAAATTGGAGGTTTAATTATATTTGGTATGTGTTACTGGCAGAGCTTCATGAAATGATCAACAATTATCTTTCTCATCCATCAAGTGATCAGGTATCACACAAGGACAGAGAGTAGGAATATGAATTACATGGTGCCAAAACAACAACAAAAAAACGCCGTGCTGCTTCTCTTGTATTTTTCCCTCATTAAAACATTTTCCAAACAGATCATTAAAATTAAAGGCTTTTTTTTTTTTTTTTTTCAGCAAAGCCACTTCCCCACTTATCTGGAAGCAATCAACCCCACAAAACCTTTTCAACATCAAATTCACTACAGGAAGGCACAAGTTTTTCAGGATACAGTGGAGTGTCAGTTTAAACCAAGAACAAATTAACACATTCTGGTTTAACTTCAGCACTTGATTAACCCAAAATGAATAAAAAATTGTTACTCATTGACATGCAAAACCATCTTTACTATATTGCTACTTGTAAAACTTCATATGCAGTGGTACAACTGTGCCAAAACATTCAGACAAGAAAAACCCAGCCTAATTTCAGAGATTTACACATGTTAAGACTAGAGATATTCCATGTCTACAAAAAACTTTAATTAGAGCTAAAATTATAGTGCAATGCAACCCATCAAAGTAGGCATGCTGTTTATAGCTCCATCTTGAACTTTTTGGTCATCAGGTGTTTGGTACATTTGGATCACTAATATCCTATTTAGCCAAGAAATTCATCACTCAGTGCTTAAAACACAGCTGGAGGGAGATGCACAATATGCCACGCCACCAGTGCCACTGGAAATAGGTGTAGCTCCTGAAAGGTGGTTTCATGAATACAACTTGCACAGCTATCTATTTACTTTCTGATAATTTCTCTTTGAGCTATTCAGCCTGTTTGTGAAAAGCCTGATGCTACAAACAGTTGTCAATGCACTCAATGGGTAAAATCCATTACTTCTAAGAAGGGCCAAGATTTCTATGGGACATTACATAAAACTAAGCATTTGGCACTTAAATAAAAAGATCAGCAGAGCAGTTATTGCTGTTTATGATGGGGGATATTCAAGGTGTTAACTTAAGGTCTGAGAGTGCTCTAAATTCATCATGTAACATGAATAACTCTAGTTAATAACCAGGGATCACAGCTTGAACACTGACTGGTATTTGTTGCTACAACCTGCACATCAAAACCAAAGCACAACTCTCCCTGATGTCACCATCCAAAACTGAACTTCTAAGAAGAGGGGGAAGCATAATGGAAATGTTTCCTACCACTACAGAGTATATAGTCTCAACAAACACAGAGGGAAAGTCAGTACCTGCCAGCCATTTGAGAACTCAGCCTTATCCAGGTTTTATTGAAGACTCTTCTCAGATGGAGGGAGCAGGTGACATGGGTTAAGGAATAAGGAGCTCTCTTAACTTCTTCAAGTACTTCAGTGCTTGAAGTCTGGAGGTACAACTGTTTGCCACCAATTGCCCTCTTTCAAAGCAATTCACTCAGGTGCTTACATGTAGCTGTGATGAATTGGGATGAGTATGCAAGAACACGGCAAAGTATGGTGCATTCAACACAGAGGTGACACAAAGCATTTTCCCCACCATATAATGGGGGACCTACAGCAGATATTTTGACCTGAGGGTTCTGTGGAGCCAACTTCCACTAGCCATGTCAGATATGTTCTTAGCACTATTTAGGCTTAAGGATCTCAAGATTATGTCAGTTTGTTCAGGTCAGATAATAATATTGGGATGCTTTTCAGACAAACCTTTATCATCTATTTTTAAGGACAGAATAACCCAATGGCAATTCCACAAAGTATTAAAATTAGATGCTTTCACTGCCCCAAAAAACTATTTTCAAAGATCACATGCATTGTTAATGGAAAGCTGGCGTAATAGCAAGGAGAAAATTGTGAAATATCCAATATCTCAGATGAAAAAAACAAATATCAGTTTATAGACAACAGAGGCATGAGGCATGATCCCAATCTACAGGTTTCCTTTCAAAGCTGGATGTCTACTTGCAGATACCCAATAAAAGCCCACACATTAATCACAAAGGGAAAAAGATAAGATTTCAAATAATTTAATTCTTTTGTTCCAGGCATTTCATGGCTGTCAGTCTGAAATTCTGAGAGGTCCTCATTGAAGATAACCCTATAAACAGGATAACTTGTGACTTTAAAAAAAAAAAAAAAAAGAAAGAGAGAGAGAGGGGGAAAAAAAAAAAATTATATATATACTTCCCCCCCATATGGTTCTAACAGATGTGGTTTTAAATTACCATTGGGACATAATAATGTTTTTTGAATGAACTGAATGTTAAATAGTTGGCTCCTCCTATGTGACAGACATCAGTGCTTAGTGGTTTAAGCAGAAAACTCCCCATTTGTGTTTTGAGCTGGCTTGTACTTCATTTCCAGCCCACGCCGGTCAGTATGATTTAATACCCTGGCCTGATGTCCCTCTCACCAGGAAAAGAAAGGATAAAATAGGATTAAAGAACTGAAACAAAACAAAACCAGACAACGTCCCCCCACCCAGCAGACAACGCCAGGCTGCCTGTATTGTTCCTTACACAACAACTCCTGCAGCCCTGCAAGGGAAACTCGCTGGAGAGGACAGCTGAGGAAGAAAAATGTTAAATAATTCAAAGCCACTAACATCAAGTCTGATGTAGGTATAAAAATAGTTACAAAACACCACTCTACATGTTTTCATTATAGGAACTTTGACTTACTTGGAAACATCAAGAAAATCCCAAACCTATCACCCTCTGAGCCTCGTATGCTCAATTAGTCCAGCAGTCAAAATGAGATCTGTTTCCAAACCAGCCTTCAATTTTCATGGTCATTTTGTGGTTCTGCACTGGGGGAGCCAGCACAGTTCCCCATCAGGACTGAAAAAGTCTGATCCAGAGCCCATTAAAACCAACAGGAGCCTTTGAATTAACAGCAATGATCCTTGGATCTGGCCCTGGTTTATGTTAAAGTGTTGCCGTGCTTTGGGGATTCAAGCAAGATTTGATGTGACTGGCCTTTGTTATCTCCAAAAATCTTTGTCTCTGGGAATGTCCACTTCCAAGCACTCAGTCTGTGAGATCAGTGCACGTTTCTGAAAAAAGCCTTCATGAAATATTCAGGGAAATATGATGCAAGGTGAGCCACCATAGAGTCTGGGTAAAGTTAGCTCAAAGTATTTTCATTTGAACAGAGGGGAGGAGAGAGAAACAAACAGGAACATTCACAGATGAAGACCGTGTGCCCACACACACACACACACATTTGATCAGCAGTTTTGCTGGGGCTGGGTGTGGGGAAATGAGATAGTAAGTGACAAGTGAAAAGTATCCTGATTTTTCTTTTTTTATTATTCATTTTATGCAGCAAAGATGTTACCGATTTTTTAGGTTTTCATGCTCTGAAAGGGGGGACAAAAACCCAAAATAAAATTAAAAAATCAAAACATCTTCACTCCATAGAGCACAACCAAGCAACAGCTACAGCAATTAAAAGAGCTGGTACAGGTCCCTCTATTCCTGGTATTCCCCTATTTCCACACTCCCAATGCCACCTCTCCAAAAGACCCACTTTTCTCCCTTGGTATAAACTTCTGATACCCCCTTCTTTCATGTTACCATCTTGTCAAACAGATGCTGTCTGATAATCTCAGGAGAAGATATAAAAAGCCAAAATAAATACATAAAATTCAACAAAACATTAATTACGCAGAAGGTATAAAATAATACAAAACTAAGTGATGCAGGTGTACAATAATGTTGCTCCCTGGAGCCCATGATCAGCCGTGTTTGGCTCACACAGACACAAACAGATGACATTTTAAAGCATATGGGGGGTATGCAAGGATGTAAACAATGGTTTGTAGCTTCTATATGAGTCATTTGTGCATCCCTCCAATCCCAAATAATATTGTGAACAGCACCAGCAATAATAAGCGATAAACCCCAAGCCC
Organism: Merops nubicus; assembly: GCF_000691845.1. Taxonomy (NCBI): domain Eukaryota; kingdom Metazoa; phylum Chordata; class Aves; order Coraciiformes; family Meropidae; genus Merops; species Merops nubicus. The sequence continues at coordinate 50,946 of NW_008623906.1, forward strand.
TAAAACACGCACTGTTGAGGTAGACCCAAACGCCCATCAGCAAACAAGGCTTTAAGTCACAGACAGGTGGCTCTGACTGCTCACACTGTCCTGTGAGATAAAAGTCAGGACAGGAGCGCATCCAAAGTGCCCAGATCCCAGGCATCTTTCAGGGCATCATGAACACAACATGGATTTTGGGATTGAAAGGAGTGAAGTTTTGGAGATGGAGATACATGGGACACGTGCCAGGCTGTGAGAAGGTGGTCATTAAGTTGTCTCATGGTTCAAGGTGAACTTTGTGCTCCAGCATGGATGAAGAGAGTGGCATAATTTGCTGTTTGAGGAAAGAGAGATACTAGGAAAAAAGCTAGGAAAAAAGACTCAGATGTTGATGAGAAGCAAAACCACTTGAGCCACAGACAACTTCACAGTCAGATGTCACAAGACAGGCAAGCTGGTTGTTCTTACTTGATATTAAGCATATTTTGTTGGTTTTATTTTTGTTCAGATTATCCCCAGGACAAGAATAAAAGACAAAATGAGAACCTTTTTCATTGCTGGGCTTTCTGATTCTCTCCCAAAGCCTCTAATCATTACACAACAACCTACTCTCACAATACTGAGTAACTAGCTGGGTGATAAAAACACCAGATGAAGTTCAGTGTCAATAAAAGCAAACTAATGCATAAAGGGAAAAACAACTCTAACAATACATACACAGTGTGGGCTCTAACTTAACTCTTACTATATAGGAAGGTGGCTGAGGAATCACCATGTGATGCCCTCTACAAATACTGTCTCTTTGCTCATGCCAGTCTTGGGACAGGTTAGGAAAAAAATTAGGCAACAAAAGGAGGCATTTTTGGTCAACCCATCTCTAAAAGATACAGTAGAACTGACAAAGACAGAGGAAAGGGCTGCAAAGACTATTGAGAATATGGAAAGACTTTTGTAGGAGAGATGAAGTAGAGGGGAAATTTTCAATGCGGAAAAGAACAACAAAAAGTAGGAGGAACAGACCTCTATTAAATCATCGTGTCTATAATCCCCAGAATAAGACTCACCTAGTGCAATTACCAAATTGTGAGTTTAAAGCAGAAGAAAAGGGAGGCTTTTTCACTCATCACATGATTTTAATTTTTTTTTTTTTTTTTTTCCATAAAGGGAACATCACAACTAAACTCTGGGCTCAAAAAGTACCCAGCAAATTGTTAGAGGACATTTGCTTCAGTGCCTACTGAGCAGGATGGTCCAAAATACTGTCCTGAAGATAGAAGAGTGTAATGGAAAAGCACACTCTGTACTTTAATATGAAAAAAAAATCAAGCTTTGTATCAGTGCAATACAACTGCTGCAAACAGTTGGAAACCTAGGAAAAATCTCCTGAGTCATAAGACTAGCTTAAAAACTCATCACCTCCAAAAAGCTGTTTGTACCCACTTCTTCCTCCCTTCTCCTCGGCACGTGCTCCCACCACATTGACTCAATGTAAGTCACTCACTCAGCAAAAAAAAAAAAAACAAAAAAACCCCAAAAACTACCAAACAAACTAGCAAAAATTTGAGATATTTTTCTCCTGGATTGATGAATTAAATGATCAAACATATTCTGAAAGAGTAGAAGGAGAGCTGGTGAGAGAGGACATTGGGAGGGGAGGAGAGAAAAGAGAGCAGGGGCCCTCTCCTTCCATGGCAATGGGTCCTGAGGTTGGCTCTGATGTGAAACGACAGCCTCAGCAGTCACCCGTGATGATATTAAAGAAAGAAAAAAGCTGATCACACACACACAAAAAAGCAATTATCTCCTTTTTTAGTTTTGGGGCTTTCCTCTTCCCTCCCCCCCCTTGCCTTGTTTTTTTACTGTGATTTGCAATAACATTTGTTGTTACAAGAGAACGTCATTATACTAAATCAGAATTCTTCTGTCAGAATGACCATGAACCCAAAGGTGGGACACAGGAGAATATGTGTAATTGTTCTGTCAGTACAACACCTCCTGAGATTTCTTTGGTTTTAATCCCATTCTACAAATCTCACAAAGTTGCATCACTTTGATGTGGCTTTGTGGGATTCTCATTAATTGTATTTACTTCTGTTTCCAGGAAGCTTTGGGATTTCATCAGCTGCCAACATATGCCAAAATGCATGTGTCAGTTTTATAAGAAATATCGAATGTATAAAAATATCTATAAAACACATGAACACAAAAGTACTTTGTAAAAAACTCTCAAGTTATCTGTTTATTAGGGAAAGGCAAAGTCGGTACTGCTGTCAATTATGGGAAGAGCGAGGCAGCTTTAATAATAAACCAGCATTTGCAGTTTCTCATAACTATACTAAGCAAATTGTTTGGGCTGAAAATTTCCATGCCAGCTGTCTGCCTCAGGCTGAAGGTTTTTGGAAAATTTCAGTCAAAACAGTTCAGCAGATTCTGAGAACAAGGCTAGGGAAAAATATGTTGTTTTACCCATGTTAAAAAAAAACGCATTTAGCCTTCTCTCTAAAACCTCCTCTGGGATTCTAGGACTTTAGAGGAAGGGCTTGAAATTTGCCTGGGAGAGAACTGTTTTTCTTTTAATGAATTTTGTGTGATTCAGTGTGATTTTGGCCAAGTTTAGATGGCTTTGATAAGAACACCGTTGTTACATGCTCCTGGGTGGATTTGTACACATTTGCCAGCTTTCATCACTTAAATTTCCACCTGTGTGGGAATAAACAAGATGCTTTGTGCTGTGGGACATGCCACTACTGCATCCAAGTGTCAGAGCTGGAAACAGAGAGGCTCTCCAGTACTCAGCAGGATCCCCAGCTGGGAGGAGCTGAGTGAAATTGGGGTAGAGACTTGCAGAGCAGGGATCAGAGGGATGAAAATGTGATTGCAGAATAGAGCTGCAAGAGGCAGGAGATGAGGAGAGGACGACGGGACTGAGTGGGATGAATCATGAGGGATATGTTTAGGGGAGCAGAGTACTCTTAAACCAAGCAATGATGAGCTGTTAATTTAAGCTACTGACATACACAAATACAAAAAGGATGCAACTTGACACAGCTACTACCTTTTGTAGTAAAAAAACAACAAAATCCAACAAAGACTAGACCAACAGGCCAATAATAAGATTTAAAGGTATACATTGGAGGCACAGAATTGAAGAAAAAACACAATGAAAGTTGCCTTAATCAAGTACCCTGTTTGCCTTCGTTACCATGCAGTCGTTAATCACAAGACTGTGTTTTATCCAAGCCAGCCTGGAGATGAAGCACTGAGAATGAGGAGTAGAAGATGAGGTTTACAATCCCTGTCTCAGGCACTGCTGAGCTGGAGTATTTGCAGTGATTAAGCAGAGGACAGAGGAATGAGGCCAAATGTGTTCAGATTAAGGTAGCCAAACAATGCCCCGAGACTGTGGACAATGTTGGCCGAGTCACCTCAACCCAATATTTCATAACTGTGTTGAAGCTATGTGTGTTGTAACTTCTGGATGATCATCTTGATAGCTCAGAGTCTGATCTGCTTACGTGTCAGACACTCACAACAGCAATTAAAGGCCATGTGAACTTTGCTTTCCTTTAGCACCATCACTAACGCCCAATCCCATCTCTGTCTGCAGGAACAGACAGAGCTTCCTCAGATTTGCTCTTGAGATTGTTCTTGGCTTTCTAGCACAAAAAAAAATTTACGTCAATGCCAAGAAGCAGATCACACCTTAAATCCAGGCACACAAAGGGCAATTTTTCTTGAAATACCAGCATTTGCTTCTTCCTGGCTGATGGGATCTGTGCTTCACCAAGCCCAGCCAGCCCATACTGTGTGTATCAACAAGCAGGAAGCAAACTCCTGCATCTCTCACGCTCCATCAGCTTTTTCATCCACTTCTGGCAGTTTTCTCTGAAGGCTTTTTGATGAACCAAACTACCCCTTCACATTCTTCATTACATTACATAGGCGAGGATGAAATGTTTTTTGGTATCCGAAGACACAGAGGCAGTTGAAAAGGAACTGGCAGGATACTGAAGGATTTCCATTATTAAATTCAGGAGTTCAGTTTATTTATAAGATTGTGTGATTTAAGTCCAGGATACCCAGTGGACAAGCTGGTTTATGACTTTGTGACCTCTAAGGCTTTGCTTTCACATGGGCATTTTGTACTTAAAGACATTTCTGCTCAGGAAATGAATCCTAGCTTCTTTCCCTCCATACAGCATGGTATAGAAGACCAAGACTGATTTTATGCATAGGCCAAATATTCCCCAGAAGGCACAGTCCTAGACTGAAAATTTTAAGCAGTCTTAAGATTTTCAGTGCACTTATTAGAGTTTGAGAGGGAGAAGACAAAGTCTGTGAGCGTGCAATAAGGCATGCATAACACAGAGCTGAATTAAAACAGTAAGATAAGATTTAATCCTTCTGTTTTCTAACTTCTGATTGTTTAACTGATCAACCTCCAGAATACTTTGAAGACTCACTGTGTGTAAACACATGAGCAAGCAAGTGATACAGCTTCTACTCAGTGTTTAAAAAGAAAAATGACACTGAATAATCACCTAAAACCTAAGTCAATGTGCAGTGAGACATCTTCTGCTTTCATTTGCTATTGCTGCCTGGGTTGCACATCTGCCACTGGTGCCTCACTGGTAGTTAGCAGGATTCTGGACTGCAGTGGTTTTCCTAGACTGTACTTCAGTAAAGTACAAGGAGATATCCGTGAAATCTAATGGAATCTTCCTCATTTAAATGATCTGATGGATCTGGTTCAGTGAGTTCCACCACCTAAATTGACCACCAGCAACTCGTCTCTTCTTTCCTTCTGTCATTTAAAAAAGCAATGATGTGTCACAGCCTAGAAAGCAAGTCTTACTTGGAATGAGAAACTTAACCATCCATTTCATAGTGCATTTTCCTCCTCCTGGCTGTCAACACACTGGAATAACACAGATTTCTGCCTGCTACTTTCATGGACATCTTTACCTTCAAAAGAAAGATCACCTCCATTGATAAACAGAGGAACAATATATGATGAAGTTTGAATCCCCATACAACACAAGCAGCTTTGTTCACAGCAGTTTGCTATAAGAGCAGAAAGTTTTCAGTGATTTCAGTGTTTTCAAACTTCCCAAGAAATTTCAATTTTCTATAAGAAGGTTTTGTCACTCCACATAGCCAAGGAAACATACCCTCCTATTCAGATTTCAGCTTTTCCTTTAAGGATGCTCCACAAAGAATAATTCAGGACAGCTGGAAAAAATAATGTTTTTAGGAAAATTGACTATTAGCACAACGATGGTGAAATGGCACAGGGGAATGTAAATCTGATTCCTGAGTGAAAATATAAGTCCTACAGCCACACTTCCAGCACCACTCCTCAAGCTATGCTGGTATAGTTAAGGTAAAAAATCTGTGCATTATTCTTTTTCCTTTTAATCTAAAGCAAAGTGGAAATAAATATATAGTTGTATTTTTAAAAGTATTTAATTATAAGACTTTTTCTCTGAAACATATTGGTCAAGGATCCATAAATATGTAATTCACTGGCAAGTGGTGCACGCTACTCTGTCAAAGTGCCCAGCGATGCCAACCTGTCAATTCAAAGCAGAAACAGAATATTTTAGCTTTTAGCTACAATAAGCCATGCTGATAGACTTTGTAACAGGGCAGGTATCAGCCAGCCTTCAAATCTGAACTGACATTGACTTACAGGGTTTCACTTCTTTGAATCAAATATGAGAGAGTTTCAACCTGCTTCACTTTTTGATATTACAATTACACGTTTCTTAAACGCAGGAGAGTTTGTTTTAAAAAAGAAAAGCCAAGTCTCAAGTGCCTACAGAGACAAGATATAAAAAGAAAGTGATGTTAAAGAAGATATCAAACCAGCAAGTTTTTGTTTATTCATCTTTTTTTAATTCTTCCTTTTCCCCTGTAAATTTTTAAAGCCACCATGATTAGAAATCCTACTAAAAAATCACATATGTCATGCATCATTCCTCCTGCCAGATCTCTCTCATCATGGTATTACTGCAATATTTGTAACTTTTGATCTGGAAACATCAAGTTATGTAAGATCATAGTTCTCCTCCTTGCAAGGATGTGATTCTGTCAGAAAATGAACCAGTGAAGCAGGAACTCCAACTGAACTGGAGACAACTTTCCAAGGGAAAAGGTAGGTTTGCTTAAGCATCTCAGCTACTTTGAAGCACAAGAACTCAACATTTTATTCTCCTGAGTGGAGAAGTAGTAAACTACCTGGTTAAAAATAATCAGAGCAGGCTTTAATTGGAATAGTGTACGTGTTGTCGAGGGAATGAAATAACATTTTAGTTGTTATGCACTCCAGGAAACCAATCAAATAATATAAAAGCCCAAAAAAAAAAAAAAAAAAAAAAAGCCTCACTTTGTAAAACAAAAGAGAACACCATTTTCCCTTGCCAGCCAAAACAAAAGGAAAGCATCTCATTTCAATGAGTCAAGGAAAATAATTAAGCTACAAGGACTTCAAAAACCCACAGTTTTCTCAGTGTAAACCTCAGTCCTGTCCCAGACCCAGGAAACCAAAGCAATGTTTCTCTTCTTCCATCCATGTAATAAATAAATAATTTTGGGCAGGGGCAGGGAGGGCAGGGGGGATGTAGGGTGCATCTCCCCTCTCTCTCCAACCAAAACTAGATGAGTAGTTTCACTCTCTTCTCTCAGTGACTTTCCTTACCCTTTAGGATCAGTAAAGACAAGTTCTCCCCAGAAAACCCCTATAACCAGGACCCCTTGTTAATAAAAAGAAGAAACTATGAAGTTAACTTGTGCATTCCCTCTTGCCTTTTCCCTCTTCCCCTTCAGAAGAGCAGCCTGAGAACCTCTTTCCACAACAAAGACTCTTTTTCTCCACAAAAACATGCCATTTTTTTCTCTTAATAACACAAATAAATGACAAATAAATTGAAAATCTCTCCTTGTGAAAATGCACACACATGAACAGACACATGTACAGGAAGGGAGGGTGAGGCACAGAAGTAGAATTCCCTGCAGAAATATCATACATCTCAGTGCGGTGGCAGTAACTTCCAATTCTGATGAATTTTGGGGAGGGAAAAGGGGAAAAAGCTGAAACAAATCGTCAGGAAAGACACCCCTTCCCAGGGTGGTCCGGTGCAGAGCAGTGGTTCTTCACAACCCAGGTAGCATTTCTGTGTGCCTGGGAAATGCCTGGCCACGCACCACGACCTCACGCTCCCTTCCCCGTTCCCAAACCTGCTGGAAATCAGCACAGACCCAAATTTTCCTCACCTATCCACTGGCTTGGGAGTCGCATTCTTAAGAGTTTGTGGCAGGAGGCAATTCTCATGGCCACAAAGCAGCCTGCACCAGCAAGGGCAGAGCCAGCAGCGTGGCACAGGCTGGGAGCTGGGAACTTAGCAGGGAAGGGCAGCTCTCCATAGCCATTAACCAGTAAATTCCTACAGCCCCGGAACTCAGGCAGCACCAACCAGGCGCTTTGAAGGCTTGTCTCACGGCAAACAGTGCAATAGAGACGTGTCTTCATACCTTTATGCTCCCCACCACACACACGTTGTACTAAATATACATATATATGTATATATATATATGCACAAACACACTCCCTGCTTTTTCCACCCAAGCCTATAAAAGTGCTACAGGCTGGGATGCTAAGTGGGAGGCGCCTGGCTCTGAAAAGGCCAATGAAATAAATTAAATACAAATCACTGGCTCAGCCCCAGGCTCTCCCTGAGCAACCCGGGGTGACGCTGGGGTTCCAGTGGCAGATCTCTGCCCTTGCCGGACCCAGCATGCGGCTGGCGTGTGCAGGCTGCTGGCATAGGATGGGCATACACGGTAAACCTTGGGTATTTCAGGCACATATGGCACACATGTTGGGAGCAGAACGCTTTCCATGGGAGGGGAGGGGCTCCCCTACTAGTAAGCAATTTTATTAGGGTCAGCGAAGCAGAAAGAAATTGTGTTGGAACAAGCTGGTGAGTTCCCCAGCCCGCACCCCAGAGCTGGGAGCAGCCCCCTAACAATTTGCCAGGCTGCAACAGAAGTTTACCTATGAAAGTGCACAGACAACTTCCAACTTCAAAGCTTTGCTCTCATTTTCTCATTTTCTGTCCCTCCTTTAACACAGGACTTTTCTCAGAAAAAAAAAAAAATGCAGCTAGGTATTCAAGAGGAGACTTAACTGCAAAAAGTTAAGGAGGAAGATGGACTGGAGGTGCAGAGATTATTTTATAGTTTAATTCCGGATTTTGGCATTTGTTTTTTTTTTGTTTTGTTTTGTTTTGTTTTGTTTTGTTTTAAAACAAAGAACTGAACTTTCCTGGAAGAACCATAAGCAAATGCTTTCAAGATGCAGAAAGATCTTCTCCATCTAGTCAATAAGTATTTAGATAGCTCTGTTTGGGCTGTATGAAAAATGTATTTCAGACTCTGCATCCCATAAGACAAGGAAGACTGTGGCATAAATACTTTTTTTTTTTTTTCCCCAAATCATGTGCTTCAGTGGTTGTAACCACTGCAAATTTCTAAGCATGGTCGTGGTAAGAAAAAGTAAATACATACTGCCTCATGAATATTTTAAGGGATTTTTTTAAAAAATTATTTTTTAAAGATTAGTCATGCCTTAACTGCTACTTATTTCAAAGGAAAATATCCCAGATATTGTAAAGCAAGGAAAAAAAATATTTTTAATCAAAACCACTACCAAGAAATGAATGCCCTTTGGTAGCAGCCTGCTTTTATGTTCAACAGCCAAAATTTGTATTTCGAAATGCAAATTGCTGAGAATGTAAGCACGAGTCTGAACCACTGCATTTCTCCGAGGCACTCGAGCATCTTTTCTCCAATGCCACACTGTTCAGAGGGGGCTTTCAACACTGACAGGGCATGGCTGGAAGCAGGGCTTTAACATTTAATGACTAAGAAACAGAATTGTCACTCAAGTTGCAGCCAAGCGTATTTTCCTTATTTTTCTTGGAGGCAAACCCATCCTCCGGTGGAAAATGGGAGCCCCCTTCCCTATCCCCATCCCTGACTCTATCACGGAGCCAAATGTAAACACAGACACACACACTCCCACCACGCACCACCCTGCAGCAGGACATGGGGACGGGGCGGAGGGTTCAGGCAGAGCAAAAGGACCTTTGTGCAGCTCAGAAATACCGAGGAGGCACTACTAAATTTTTTTCTCCCCCACACACCTCCTCCCTTTTTACTATTACATAAATAACACCGATTGATCTTAAAGCTGCATCCTTGCTCCAGTGCCTCCAAATCTGCACTGCTGCCTCCCACACCCCCCGCTCCTAGCACGGCCGCACCGCCCGGGGTGCATACGGAAGGGTCGGGGGGGTGGGGTGGGAGTGGGTGGGAGAAGCCGCCCCAAAGAGACC
>NW_008623906.1:60363-60727 GCF_000691845.1 Merops nubicus
CTGGCCCCCCCCCCCCCCAGCCGGGAGCCTCCGGCAGCAGCTTCGCCTCCCGCTGAACTGCTGCAAACCGCGTGCGGAGGGAGCAGCGGGGCTGGGTGCGAGGGGAGAGACGCTGGGCAGAGGGGGGAACGGGGGGCAGGAAAAAACAGGGATTCAGGGAGCTTCTCCTCAGCCCCAACCCCAGCCCCCGTGCCCGGCTGTTCGGTGGGAAGAGGAAAGGGGGAAGGGAAAACTGGAGGGAGGCGATCGCATAAATGCACTTTTCCGAGGAAAAAAAGCAAACCTTACCATGTCTGCAGGCTTTCCCCCACCGAAACGCCACTTTATGTGTCCAGCGATCCCAAAGTGGGCAACTTCAGGCAGG
>NW_008623906.1:60820-61103 GCF_000691845.1 Merops nubicus
CCCAACGCAAACCCCAAAGCACCGGTCCAGCTTCTTTCCTGGCAGGAATCGTCCCTGGTAGGACTGCCCAAAATAAGCAGCTGCAATCCAAAGGCTTTATTTAAAGCTTCCCCCCCTCCTCCTCCTCCTCTCCTTGCCTCGCTCTCTCTCTCCCTCTCTCTGTTACACACAGAGAGAAAGAGAGACACACACAGGTTACATGAATGGGAGGCAGGAACCGGGAATGACAGGCGCACATGCTGCCGGCTGCTGCGCACCCCGGGCACCGGGGGGCACCGGGGGG
>NW_008623907.1:0-29574 GCF_000691845.1 Merops nubicus
GGCTCCCGGTGGAGCATCTCCTCCTCCCGCCCGCCACAGCCGCGGCTGGGCCGCCGCTGCCCCTCACCTTCGCGCCTCGGCAGGTGTGCTGCCTGGCCTTCCAGCGTACTTCTTCTTTGCAACTGACTGACTTTCTGCCAATAAAATGCTTAAACTGTCAAAAATTGGGCCATTCTTCAAATTCTTTGAAGCAGATTGAGTTTTAGTGCCGGGGTAGAAAATACACAAGTTTTAAGTACCCGTGGGCCGGAGACTCCCGTCTTTCGTTAGAAGTATGAGGAAGCAACACGTTGCTGCAAAACGATTAAGCTAGTGTGCATTTCAGTTTATTAAGCTTTAATAGGCAGGCCTGAATACCTGGAAAAAAATCACCAAAGCTTAAGCAGCGAGTGTAACGTTACATCAGCGTAATGATATAGGTCAGTGAGGTGAAAGGTGTGGTTCTTGTAATTATCATGATGCCTGGTATGAAGTAAGAAAACCACATACCGCAAAACTGTCTAATTTATGACTTGACGTGGTGCGAGCACACTGTTGTGATACTGTTGGGGTTTCCTCTGAATCTCATATTCTGAGCTTTTCCTACACTGTGCATCACGTTACACCAGAAAAGCTTAGGGGAAACAGTTTCCCAAAATGAAAGTTCATAAATCATCTCGTGTGTCCTTCAAGTGGTTTAACAGCCCCAAGGTGCCACAGCCCACAGGGTGTCAGAAAAGATAAGAGTCCAGCCCATGTCATGTGTGTGTGTTGGTGTTTAATCCCCAGGAAGCAGTTCTGAGACTTCTTTGCAGAGGGGAGAACTTGATGCTGTAATAAATGTCTTAATAATTCTATAGCCACTATTCATTACTTTTTTTTCTTATCTCAGGGTTAAAGACTTACAGCTTGAACACACACATACATTTAATTGAGTATGTTGTCTGCCAAGACTTGCAAGACACAACTGAAACTTTACATGGAGGATGCATGTGTACAGCTGATTGAGTGCAGACTGGTGGAGGATGACATCAGGTTGCTTATGCTTTGTCTTCACTCATTCACCTTGGTGTGATGGCAAGTTAAACTTGACCTGTCTGTGAGCACAAGGTGCGGGTACCTTATGCTACCTATATCAAGCACTGGAAGAATGAGTAGGGAGTTGCGCTGGTGACGCCGAGTATGGATCCCAGATCTCATGTGGAGGCTCATCTTTATGGTTTGGTGCATGTCAGGGCCTCCTGGCACAACCTGGAGGATGGGACTCTGTGAAAACTCACCTGATAAGCACACAGCCGAGAGGTTGATTAACCTTTCCAAAGGCAGCTGGGAAATAAAGGAGTAGGTGTTGTCTGAATAGGAGCTTATGTTGGAATTACTTCCTCAGTAAGTGTGATGCAAACTGCGCACAATTTTTGCTGTCATACAGGTCTGGAAATGTGTGCTGACATTTGTTACTTTAAAAGTTGACTGTAGTTTTGGGCATACAGAACAAAGAGTAACCTAACATATAAAAAATACGTTGCTTTGACCATTCTGCATGTGTTGCAGGAATAAAGAAAACTTGATTGAGTTATATTGCATTAGTAGTTTAAGCTGAAGCAGGCGAGTGCTCGGCAGAGGGTTTTACAGCGCAGATGACAAACTTGGTGCTGCAAACAGCCCGTCGCGGGAAGGCGTGCACAGCAGGGGCTCTTGATGGCCTGGCTGCTGCAGTGCTGCTACTCTGCCACCTCTCCTGGGATGGGTTAATAATGCTTCACGTCATCCGTGGAGCGCGGGTAAGAATTCCGTCGTTTTTCAGAGCTGTATTGTGTCTCTGATAAAGTGTGAACAAATACCTGTCAAGGGACCTTTTTTAGTTCAACATTGTTAATAAAGCTCAACTTAGGGTAAGGAAACATTGTGGTATTCTGGGGACAGAATATATTTGGTTTCTGAGGGATTCTGTAGTTGCTTTCCTTGTTTATAATGCTCATAAATAATCATATGGTAATGAAATAATTCAGTGTAGTGTGTGGTTTGTTTTTTTTTTTCTTGTCCTACGTCTTAGTGGCCACGTGATAAATTACCAGGTATTTGAAAAAGTGTCTGTGCAGATAGCCTGGGAGAGTTACGCCTATTGGATGAAGTACTCCAAGGTGGTGCTACATGCCCATCAGCATATCAGCTGCTTTCTGGGTTTTGCATATATGTATTGAAGACTTGAGAAGAGGTAGACTAGGTCAGGAACACTGCTCTGGGGTGTTTGCTGAGACCTCACTAGTGTCCTTTGCAATGAGAACATGTTCTGAAGGAGGAACCCTTAAGTTTGTGGCAATACCGTCAAACAGTGTATTCCCATTTTATGTGGCTCACATCTGAAAATAGACATTGATTTAAAACTGCGGATTAGTAAATGCTTCTTTGTCAACTTTTTCTACCAGAATGTTGTCCAAACAACCTTAGTTGCTGTTACCTTCTCTGCAAGTGTGCCAAGAAGAGGAGCTTTTAGTCTGCCTTGCTAGGCCACCTTCCTATCTCTTGGTTCTGACTGCTCTGATCCCGTGCTGGTCAATTCCCCAGAGTGCTGTCAAGAGAGCAGGAAAAAAAACCTAGAACAAAACTCCAAAACAACAAACCCAAACCCAACCCTGAACTGTGGGGTGTTCAGCTGTGGCAACATGGCAGATTTTATTCCATTTCTGTGGTCCTGGTAGTGTCTTCAGCTGTGATGTTAGGAATGGCATCTCTGGTTCTGCAGAGTGTTTCTGAAATTATGTTTATGTCTTAACTTGGTATAAGTAATCTTTAGGGGCATTTTCAGCTGTTCACAGAAGTCCAGAGGGTCACACACTTTGGTTTCTGTTCTTTTGGGGAGAGGTTTTTGTTCCCACCCCTGTGACTTGCATCTTACTCGATCTCTTCATAGTTGAACCACATCCTTTAGAGGCAGGGGTTCAGGTAGCTCCTTAAAGCTAGTTGCTAATACAAAGTTTACTCTAATGCTCAAGAGCAAACTGAACTGAATCTCTTGGTTAGAATTTGACATCTAATTATTTATTTGTATTAATAATTGAAGAATATTTTTACTCTTGTGTTCAGATGAGGTTGTTACTTGTATGAGCCACCATGTGTTCACTTGGTTCATGACGAGTACTGACATGCCATACGCACCCCTGTAGCTGTATGAATGATCTGAGCTGTCTGGCTTTCCTGAGGCTCTCCGAGCATTGAGGAAGTGAATGTGAATGAAATGAGTGTCTGAACATACAGTGATGAGCCCAAAGAAATGGTAGAATGGATAGGAAGAGATAGAAAAGAAAAATCTGAAGACTCTCTTACCTTAGGGGATGTAAAGTTTGCTAATTGTATTGTACTGAAACTACTAAAATCATTTGAAGGGAAATAAAAAATAAAGACCATCTGCTTATACAGCAATTACACAAACTAAGATGGTCTCCTATTGCTGACCATCTCGTCATAACTTTGTAAGAAGTCGTAGTCTTCCATAGGCTCAAGTGAGGTGTTTGTGTAGTAGTGCTGGGATGCTTCTCATAAAAGTCGACTGATTCCCAAATAGTAGAATGGGTCCTGCAACAGAACAGTACATGCTGTGAGAACAGAGGCAGCTGCTAAGTGATAGGATTAGTGGGGAAAAAACAAACTTAATCAATAAAAGAATAGTTGCAGAAGTCAGACCAAAGTCTTATGTATAAAATACTACCCATCCAGAAATTTCAGATCTTATGGAGGGGGAAAGAGGCTTATGAAAGTCTGTGTCTGCTGGTAACTTTGACATCTGCTGCCTTCAGTGACTTCAATTCTTACTTAATATTAAGCAGCCAAGGAGCCAGATTTCTCAGCAAAGAGCTTAAACAGTTTAATAGTCCATTGTCTGGAAGCATTCAGCTTGCTGAAGTTGGCCCTTACAATATTTTCTCAGAAATGCTAATAATGGTTGTGCTGTGTCCTCACTTTGATAGTAAAAGGTGTTGAACTGCAATCCGGCTGTGAGCACGTGCAAAAATGGCATTCATCTAAAATGTGTGCTTCACTCCCCTTTCCTGTGTTGCCCAAACCTCCACCAGCGTGTTGGATAAAGCGCAGTGTGGCACAGATGATAGCTTCTATATTGGAGCCCGCAGTATGCTGTGTAAAACAAGCATAAAAAGATGCAACCCTTTTATGTTGCTAAACATGAGGGGCCACACACCAGCATTTATGGAAGGCCTAGCTGAAAGATTTTGTTCACTTAAAGCTGAGCTCTTCAGAGGAGTGTGAACATCATTTAAGTGGTTATCATCAGGTAGCTCTCTTTTAGCACTTGCTCAGTATGTAATTTAACATTTTAAGTTGAGACTGCCTGTTTTGAAGAGGTGGTAGATCTTAAACCAAGGTTTTTTGCACTGAGAGTGATACGGCAGCTAGGTATACAGGATGCTCAGTTCAGTGTCTGGAAACTGAAGGACAGACCTTTGCTTAGTTGCCAGTACTGGACATCAACATGTGGCATTGCAAAATAAATGAACAATTATGTTTATTTCCCTCAGCAATAGTACAAATCATTGTTCCTGGAAAACAACAACTTTCTATGTTCATGCCTACATTTATCTTAAATTTATCTTCTGCCTGGTACTTCTATAGCTGATAACATTTATTTATTAAAAATGCATTATCACAGTGATGGGGAAGGATGCACGTTCTAAAGATGCTAGCTATTCACCTTGCTAGTTGGTGTGGTGAAGAATGCTCTTTTATTTCAGAATCAGCTAGAGTCTTTTTTGACTAACTGTTCCAATCAGCACTTTTTTTTCTACTTGTAAGCTTGAGCAAGACTGAAAGCCTCATGTAAAGTCAATAGGGATCTTTCCTTATTACTCTGTCAGCTTGAGGGGCTTTGGGCGAGGCCTGTCACAGGGCTGCATCCCTACCATTGGCAGGGATTGCTCCTCTTGGTCGCCAAGAGATTTACACAAATATGAGTCAGAAATGAAAAATTGAAGCAACATCAGGTAACTTGTGGCAATAGTGTTATACTTAACTTCTGTAATGTATGCTTTTATAGGGGTTGTCATTACTACACTTCAGGGCATGAGAAGTATGTTATTTTAACTAACCTGCAGTCCTTACAAGAATTGTAAAATAATCAGTTGGCTGCCAGTCAAATTATATTTTTTCGACTTGTTTCTTGGGGAATGAGAAGAGACTAGGAATTGTATAATAAAAAAATAAATAATTTGAGGAAGAGGTGATGGGAGAAGATGAAGAAATGTATCTGTTTAATCTGGAGAGAATATTACCTACCATTCCTTACTCTTATATAATATAATGCAAATACAAACAAGTAATCAGAAATATTTTGTGTCAAGCTGCAGAAGAAATAAGCACTGGAGGCCAGCTGTTTCCAGTGTACTCTTTGTGTTGCTTCTGAATGTGCTTTTTTTCCCCCCTTTATTTATAATTATTTTTCTTGAATAGGTTGTTTCACTGAGAATTAATTTTGTCTTTAGTAACCACCAGTAATTCAAAATTTGGATGGTAGGCATCTTAAGTAAATAGTGTCTATATACACTTTCAGAAAGGCAGAGACAAAGATTTTAGTGTTCACTTGAAATGGTGGCAATTAGAGAATTGATTTGATAAATCAACTGTGTTTAACAAAAAAGTGTCCTTGGTTTTAAGGGACTGTATCAGTGAATAATTTTACAATTAAAATGAAACAACAAATTCCTGTTCCTCAGTGTCTAATTCCTTGAGAGTTTTTAAATTCTTTGGGGGAGTACATATGATTTATTACACCTTTCTTTAGTTTATAGAGGCTGGAGCAATATTCTGATCTGTAAAATTAATGAAATATTCCAGTTTACTATTAATTATTTTTTTTGCAGGTTTCATTTAAGATCCTGTAATTACTGAAGAACGAGTTGACTTAAATATAGGTGTTAGTTCTACCTTTTTTAATGTTCCATCTTGTGTTGCAAAGGATGGAGTAGATATAAAAAAAAAATATGACTTTAAGGGAAAAAAAATTGAGTGTGATTTTGAAGTGAAGCCTGTCAGTTCTTTATGATTAAAATGATTAGAATTTCATTGTGGATGAATTTTGAAACATTTCTTCTATTTTGAGGAAGATTCGACTGTGTGCTAGTAGAGGCCATCTTATTTTTTAATATTTTTTTGTGAAAAGCTGAGCAGTTTAATTTTAAAATATTTGCCCTGCTGAAACTGTTCCAGCAAGTTGTTTTTTTTTTTTTAAATTTAGGAATTATTTGGAAAATTCTGAGATTCTCCCTTCTACACCCCCTTCCCCCCCAGCCCTGTTGTCTTGCTTGGTTTTGGGTTTTATTTTTTCCTTTCCACTTCCAAGACTACTTTGTCAAACTTAAGTAAGCTGCAGATGTTTCCGTTCCTTCTGGAAATTCATTTTTTTTTTCCCCAGCATATTTTGATAGAAGTATACAGCAAATATTCATTGAATAAAAAGAGAACTGCTGAATGTCAGAGTATGGCGTGGAAAGGAGAAATTAATGTATAGTATCACTCAGTTCTTCAGTTTCTTCAGTGGTGTGTAATGTAGTCACTATCTTACTTTCTGGGAATTCTCCCAGCAGAAGTGAGTGGAGCTGTAACCCAGAAACTGGAAGGCAGTATATTTTAGACACAAGAGATCCAATTTCACTGCTATATGAGATTGGCATGGGTACACCAGTGTGGACTCAGCCCCTTTTGTGGTAGATGACAGTGGCAATCAGTGAAGAAAACAACACTGTCATTATTTCAGTCATTTATTTTGGTGCAGTCCTTCTGTATATCTTCAGCAAAGAATGTGTGTGTGTATTAGTGTTATGGGAGTGACCTCAAAATTCATTTAAAGGTTTCGTGTAGACTTCAGATGCTTGCCTGCTTGCAAACATCAATTACTGAGGTCTACCCTTGCTTTCTTTTTCTTCAGATTAAACGGCTGACATTGATTCAAGTAAACTTGTTGACCAACTTGTAGGGAAAACTGGACATTCGTGTGTTTTTCTAGAAAACTGTTGGAGAAATGTTGCAACTTCTCTACCTGCTGTTAAGTAGAGGAGGGTCTGATAACTGGAGGGCATCATTGCTGGTTGTAGTGGTGTGGAAGTTAAGATTCCAGTTTTGATGCAGAAGGTAACAGTGAACCACTCATGTACTCGTCTCTGTCTCAGTTTAGGGCCAGGGAACATTTCTTTCTGTTTATCCTGTTAAGCTCTTGGGATGCCTACAGAGCTTTCCTACTGAGGCGTCAGGTCTATGATACAGAATAGTTTTGTTTGGAAGAGACCTTTAAGATCATCAGGTCCCACTGTTAACCAAGCACTGCCAGGTTATCACTAAACCATGTCCCTAAGCACCATATCTACAACACATCCAGGGATGGCCAGTCCACCTGCCTGGACAGACTATTCCAAAGCTTTACAACCCTTTTGGTGAAGAAGTTTTTTCTAATAATCAGTCTAAACCTCCCATGGTACAACTTGATGCCATTTCCTCTTCTCCTATCACTTACTACTTGGGAGAACAGATGAACCCCAACTTACTACAACCTCCTTTTCAGGTAGTTGTAGAAGTTGATATGGTCTCCCCTCAGCCTCCTTTTCTCCAGGCTAAACAACCCCAGCTCCCTCAGCTGCTCATCATACGACTTATGCTCTAGGCCCTTTATCAGCTTCATTGCCCTTCTGTGGACATGCTCCAGCACCTCTTCTTGCAGTGAGGGGCCCAAAACTGGACATGGAATTTGAGGTGTGACCTCACCAGTGCCAGTACAGGGGGACAATCACTGCCTTTGTCCTGCTGGGCACACTATTTCTGATGCAAGCCATGATGCTCTTTGCCTTCTTGGCTACCTGGGCACACTGATAGCTCATGTTCAGGCAGCTGTCAATCAATACCCCCAGGTCCCTTTCTGCCAGGCAGCTTTCCAGCCACACATCCCCAAGGCTGTAGCATTGCCTGGGTTGGTTGTGACCCAGGTGCAGGACCCGGCACATGGCCTTGTCAAATCTCATCCCATTGGCCTTGGCCCATTGATCTAGCCTGTCCAGATCCCTCTGAAGAGTCTCCTTACCTTCAAGTGGATCAATGCACCTGCCTAACTTGGTGTCATTACTGTAGGTACCGTTGACTCCTTCATTCACATCACTGAGGTCTTCATTATCTGAACATATATTTTTCTTTTTTTGCATAGTATAGAGGGAGGGGAAAGATATGTGGAATTCTAATGAATACCCCAATTAACGTCTTTTCCCCATAAATTTGTTTGGGCCATATTGCAAGGGCTTCCTGACTCACTTAATGAGTATGCTAATGTGAAAAAGATGGACTTGGGGAAGGGAAGCGAAAAATCCCTGCAGCAGTGACAGCACAGGAAGGGGAAGAAGCTCAGGAGTACGCTGCTTTGTGTGCTCAGGCTGGAGGTTCTTCATCCAAATGCTGCTAGAGTTCCATGGACGTGGCAGGGTGGATCAGGCAGTTGACAGCTTCACTCACAGCAACAAATTCACTAAAAATTGCATAGAACTACTCTAGTATTTGGAGGGAAAAGGAAAGCTAAAGCTGAAATAGCTGCACACCCTTCTAGGGAGGAAAAAGGATGATCTGGGGTGCTCTGCTGTAGTTCTGGGTGCTCGGTGCTCCTGGGAAGGCACAGGGCAAAAGTGGTGTGGTGGAGGAGGGCAGGAAGATAACGCTACGTGGGTTGTTCTGTATGGAGTTTCATTTCATAGGGTTCTGCTAGGCAATCTTCCTTTCCCCAGGCTCGTTGTAAGCACTCACTGTACTTTAGAGAGACTTCCTAGCTGGGCTGTAGGACTCTTTCCACACAGTCTTAGCATTGGTAATCAGTGCATTTTCCTTACACCTCAGAAAATCTCTTGAACTGACTAAACTCTCCTGAACTGTGTAAGTGCTCTTACAGATGGGAAATGCTGTCACTGTAGCTGTGTCAGTCCTCATGCTTTATCTTCAGCAGCCATACTTAACGGTGGTTCCAGACTTTGGTCTCTGCCCTAGGGCAGCTGTTAGGTACAGGTAGCTAACTCTCCAGACGTCTTGTCCTCGTTTCAGCTATCCAGAATAACCATTCTCGCTGGCATGCTTTTTGTGAGATTGTGAAGAGCCTGTCTTCAGAACACAGCAAATACCCCTTCTTTGCTGACAGTTACTTTGGGGCAATTAGCCAGGGCTCTCTTTGGACCAGATTAAGCAGGGAGATAAATTCTGTTGGACATCATGATCTGGAACATAGTTATATGCCAGCAATATTTAGTGGCTCGTTCAACCTGCTTCCAGAGCCAGGGTAAATATCAAGAGCTTGCTCGGGTATGTGACAATAACTGGATGCCCAGGATAGAGAAAAG
Organism: Merops nubicus; assembly: GCF_000691845.1. Classification (NCBI taxonomy): domain Eukaryota; kingdom Metazoa; phylum Chordata; class Aves; order Coraciiformes; family Meropidae; genus Merops; species Merops nubicus. The sequence continues at coordinate 9,348 of NW_008623907.1, forward strand.
GTATTTGTGGCTGTGGATAGTTTTTGGTTACATTGTTTTTTTAATATTAAGTGGCTGAAATTTAATTAAAAAAACCCCCACAAACAATACCTTTGAACAGCCTTAACCTGGTAAGTTTTAGTTCTGTAGCAATTTTCATATCTCTGAGCTAGGAACTGTGAAAGAGATGGTGGAAGAGTTCTGTATCTGCTCTTGCTATAGCTGAACTTTATGTATGACTTCAAATGCATTTCAAATGTTGAAACAAATACAATAAGAAAGAACACATATATAAGCTTAATGAATGTTCTGGAGATATGGTGGGTTAATTGATAGCGGCATTTTTTTTCTCAATGGCTACCTGACCTTTTCCTTTCTTTCTTTTTTTAAATAAAAAGGGCAGTTCCTGTAGCAGTTGTGACCCTAATTCTGCATTCTTCCATGGAATGTGGTGGGTGTATAGCTGGTGACCCTGTCTGTTCTCACACGTGGCACAGTGTCCCAGCCACAGCATTGCTGACTACTGCTGGGTGTTCTGGAGGTGAAGGAATGCCTCTTCCCTGACTCTGCCTATATGGAAGCAGTAGCATTTGCATTTGGAAACAGCCCTCTTGCTCCACCCCCCCAACCCCAATGCCTTAACATTGGACAGGACTGGAGTTTTGCTTGCCATCATGTCAGTGGCTGCTTGGTACCTCATGAATTCAAGATTGAGCCCAAACAGAATTTCACAATTGCCTGGTCTGTACTAGCAGGTGTGAATAAATATTAAAGGCATGATAATATTTGCTTATAATCTCTAGTGGTGTTGTGTGGCTAGAATCATGGCATGGAATTGAGTATACGGTTTTCTAGAAGGTATTGTTAAGTTCTGTGGTGTAATAATTTTAAACTGATGATTCAGTCCTCGTATTCCATTAGATGTGTTATATCAATAATTAGGAGCTATAATTCACACTGATCTTTCTGCATGTGTCATTTGAAAATTGTAATCGAAGACCAAGTAAATGTTTCTATCAGAAGCCTGCAGAGGTAGGTGGTTAGGATAACTAATGAGAATGAAGAGAGGTGGTTAAGGAGACCCATATATTGAATTTGCTTTTGACAAATTGACATGATAGTAAACTGCAGGGGTAAGAGGAAAAAATCCCTCCCAGTATTGGTATTTTGGGAAGACAGTTGTATGGGATTAGTCATGCTTTCACAACTGAAGAAGCAACAAACTGTGGAGTGGAATTAATTTTTAAAAATTTGTTTTTTTTTTCTCGTTTGTGACCTGTGGAGCAAAGATGGACGTTTACATCTTTCTTCCTTCTCTTCTGTCCTAGCTTTGCTTCCTAAATGAGGAAAATTCAACTTTCCTCATCACCTGCCACCTTTCACCTTATCTGCCAAGGCCTGACTGGTGGTGGACGGAAAGGGATTATAAATTCCATACCTACCTGTTACTGTCTGTGGAGGAAGCTCTGCTCTGGTGATGTTTAGCTTTTGACAAGCAGTTAGGTTTAGCAGAGCATTCTGCTACACGTACGCAGACCACAGACTTTGGTTCCGAGTGCCCCAAAGTGGTGTATCCTTTGCATAAAAGGTATCCACCTAGAAATAAGTTACACGTGCATTCTCTGGAGGAGTTGATGGGTCCCTGGCTGAGGCTTATTAGGGAAATTGCCTACTGTTCTGCTACTGCTTCTGAAAAAAAATATCTCCAGCCAGTGTCTGGGCTCACCTACTGCTGACCTTTCTGTCTGTTCATTCTGTTCTCTTCTTCTATTGTTCCACAGGTGAGTGGTTTATTGGAAACTTTCTGTCACGGCTGCGGCAGCTGCTGGTGCTGCTCCTCTGTCCTGGAACCACTGAACTGCTTCATACTGTAAAATCTCAAAGCCCTCTTCTCTTGTGAATGCTGATTGTTCTCATGTATTTATTTCCCAATGCTCTGTAGAGCAGGAGTGGCTTAGGAGCAGGACGCTTAGCACAGACATAATGGTACAAAAGGCTGTACTTGTGTTGTTTAGGCCCCTGTGTTAGTATGTTACCCATGTAAGTGCAGAAGCTGCCTTTCTCATACTCACGTGAGGTTTCAGGGTTGAGGAGATTTGGATCTGCACATATTGGCACCATTCTTCACTAATGTTTAATTCCTTTTTCCTAATTTTCACTCTCTTCATTCTAGAGAAAACAAAGAAGCAGGGTATAGCAAGGAGTTAAAGACAAAGAAATCTGAAATTAAAGCAAGGGAAGAAGTGAGTTGCAAAAGGCAAAGGAGTCTGCTTTTTTTAATGAGCTCTTTAACAGGAGGTCTCGGTTGGGGTTTTTGAATCTTAGAAGCTAGGCATAGTTACTTTCCTGAATAAAAAACGTATTTTTTCTTGCTAGTCAGAGACATCCCTAATTCAGGAGCAAATATACAGGCCACCCACTGTCTCCTGACTTAGTTTGAGGTTGGATGCTTGGGGTTGTTCATGCAATCTACTTGAGGCATGTACTTGATGAGATTCAGATACCAAGAAGTATCCTCAGTAGACTGCCAGCAAAGTCCTTATCTAATTTATCTTGAGTATCTAGTTCATACTGCTACACAGGTCCTCATATCAGATAATTTCTATAGGTTACTGTAGCTGCTTTTTCAAGCTGTTTCAATTCCTTTTAGTATTTTGAATTTCCCTCCTCTGCAGATGACCTGTTGTGATGCTCCTTTTTAAACTTATTTTGTGTAGATCACACTCCTTCAGAGCAGTATTTGTGATCTGAAGGTAGATAATGCCCCTCCAAACTTTCATTTTGAAGCAGAACTTTACATATCTCAGACTAGAAATTTTTTGCTTGGCTTTGCTGCTCAGGATGCTGAGAACTGAATGCTCAGTCCAAAGGGCAGGGTTCAAAGCACTGCTTCTCCATTACTGACTGTATGTTGTAGCACTCCTGATGAAGAAATAAGCAATCTCCTTCTCAGATATGGCTTATCCTCTTCCTGTTCTTCCAGGAATACAGTACACTTTCTCCTAAGGTCAGTTTTAAAGCCATACTGTTTGTAGTCCTTGGATTTGTTAAATGGGATGTTGGCCCATCCTTTCTAAACAAGCATTATTTTCTTGCTGATGTAGCAGAACTGCTTTTTTTTTCTTGTCTGTCCATCTTTTTTTCCTCCTTCCCCTCCCAGTGGTTCCAGAGAGGAACTCTTCTCATGATCATAAAGGCCTGCCCTTCTGGATACCCTTTGGTTGCTTTCTACCTTGTTGTCATGGGTATGTGGCTTAGTAGAATGTAATAGCTTCTCTGGCAGGCAGTCTGCAGCTGTTTTTGAGACTGTTTTTTTGGACCTCCTCTTCTAGGTTGTACACAGTTCTACTTGCCATGAGCCTGTTGCAGCTTCATACCACTAAACCTCTAGCAGTTAAGCAATCACATGTCTTGCATGATGGCAGTTTTTAGAATCCAGTAGGCAAAGCTAATGACAAGCACTCAAGAAAGCAGAACATAAGTGTGAAGACTTACCAGAAGGATTCACATTTGTATTTGGGTAGATACAAATCTGATTTGGATTCCTTTCCAAGACAGACTTCTGTCTCATAAACATCTGAGACAGCAAGTTGGCTGTCCCCTATTTTAAAACAACGCACGAAGTTGAACTGCTTTGCGCTGTGTATTTTGAGGTCGTAAGTGTCTTACAGCATGGCAGAGGAGATCTGCTTTCTCTGTTGGTATCTTTGCTGTGCAGTGGAGGTTGACGAAACAGGAGCTTGCCTGTATAGCATCTTGCAGAACGTCACGTGTTGGCTGATGCTGAGACACGTGCAGTGGTGCCTCTTTGCATGGATGATTGCTGGGCTGTTGTCCTGAGTTTGGCTGGGATAGGGTTAATTGTCACAAGAGTTGGGAGAGGCCACAGTCAGGATAGCTGAAGGAAACCAGCACATGGAGTGTTCAGTATCATACTGATGTCAGGCACGCTATATAATGGGGAGAGGGAAGGTGCCTGATTTGGGTGAGCTGTGGTGGGGCCAGGGAGATGCATTTGGGTGGTGGGCAGTCACATTGCCTATCACTCAATTCATATATTGTTTTATTAGTAGTATTGTTATCAATGTTGTTTCTTCTCTCTTTGTGGTGTTCTATTAAACTGTTCTTATCTTAAACCACAGGGTTTTGCCTGTTTCTCCAGACTCTCTTTCCCATCCCATTGGACGGGGGTAAGGTGGGTAGGAATGAGCAAGTGGCTGTGTGATGCCAGTTGCTGGCTGGGGTCAAACCAGGACAGCTCTGCATCTCAGAGGAAAGCACAACCCTGATACTGCTCTGTTTGTAACACTTTGACTGTCATGTATCCATAGATGCACTCAGTTTTCTTTACTTGGAGAGAGGAGAGCTAGTGATCTGGGGAATGACAGATCATATCCTAGCTTTTTCATAATCAGCGTAAGATACTTTTCTGGAGGGGCTGATATTTAGGAAGTGCTGAGCTCTTCACCCACTGAAAACCGATAGTCTTTTGTGGTGTTTCCTTTTGGAACTGAGTGATTTTTGAAGTAAATGTATGTTGTTTAGTTAAACAAAGCTGATAGATTGTTTTGCGGAGAACTTGTACTTACACTCACTAAAATGAGCTTGGCTGCTCTTCCTACCTGATGACCTGAGGAGAGAGAAGACATGGTAGCGAGAGGTAGATCTGTGCAGGGACAGCTCCATCCTCCCTTCTTGGATGCTCTTTCTGGAGATGGTGCAGGGGAAAGTACAGGCATTTTCTGTGCTGTAAGACAGATTAGAGAACACTGCATTTCTAGTGATTTGATGGATTTGTTAATATAGTAGGAACTTGTTTAGCCCTAATTTTGTTTCTGTTGCTTAGGAGGTGTTGCAATATGAAAGACATACAGTAACAATGATGTGACCTTAGGAGAATGGTTTGAATAACACATTGCTTGGCTGGAGGAGATGCAGGCTTTAGCAGATATCCCAGCTGGAGGAGAACAGAGAAAAGCCTGTTTGTTTGCCTGCTGCAAAAATGTAGTAATAATGAGGTACAGTTGCTAAGTGCATGGTCGTCAGTTGTCTTCAAGTGCTGAGATAACTGCAGTGATGCTCACAGTTTAAGGAGCTAGATAAATAGTGTGGTGGCTTGCGGTATTTTAATGGTTGTTTGGGGCTTGAATTTTAGGATCGATGGTAAGCATTTCCTGAGAATAAGTTCCTACACGTTTTGTGATCTGTGCGTCCCATGCCGAATGAGTTCATGTATGTGGTTGGCTCATTTTTATCCGTTCCAGTTCTGAGGGAGCAGTTTATATAGAGGTCTTCTGATGTGGAGTAAAGATTTTCAGATAAATACAGTCTTTCCTTGCTGTTGTACACTTGTGGTCTCAGCTTAAAGGTGCAGTTTTGAACTGGATATAGGAAAATGAAGAATGTTCCTTGTTTCTTGAGCATGCATTACCAGCACTGCACTCCATAGCTAGCTGTGAGTACATGTTGGGATTAAGTTCTCCTTTTCAGTATATAACCAGTGTTCCCAATGAACTGAATGTGCCAAAAATTACCCATCTAAATATCTAAAAATCACCAATGCTTTACCACTAGATAAGGATTTCTGTGTTGTTTCCAACTTCCATAATTTCTTTTCTGCATCCAGCTTTGAAGTTAGTTGATCTAGTTTGAGAATTTGAAGTCCTATATTTTTCCTTGCCATTTCCCACTACTTTAGCTAGCTCTAGGTGAACAGATAAAGCATTGCCTGTAAGAGATAGTGCCTTCCTGTGTGTGTGTGGACCACAGAGGAGACAAATGTTTTCATTAAACATAGTGTAGAAATGGAATTTGTGTGCCTTCAGGTCACTGTGAACCAGTTTTACTGGTCCAGATCCTGTCTAGTGGGCTGAGGGAAATAAGAAGAGTCTTTGTAAAGCAGATTGGAATAAGATCCAAACTACTTCTCTGGGTTTTTGTAAGGTTAGTGTTACTTGTTTTGCCATCTGATCTCCTCTTTCATGGCTATTTAATTTGGTGTAATAGTTCTCAAACTTTTGCCTCAGCAGAAATACTGTAAAAGAGAAAAGAATAAAATGCCAACTCTGTGTGGTGATGTTGGGTGTTGTGTTTGGGGGTGTGGAGCTTTGGGGTTTTTTTTGTTGGTTGTTTTTTTGAAAGCTCTGCCACCTTTCCACTTTCTTTCAACCAATCTTAGAACAGGTGAAAGTCCTAATTCTCAGCTTTCCTGCATCTGGCCATGTCACTGTAGAAGTGAAAATGTTGTTCCAGATTTTGGTCGGATTCATGAACATTCACCTTGATTTAGATGGGAGGAGGAAGGGAACACTTTATTATGAAAGAAAACATTTGAGCTTCTCGGTAATAAAGTAAACATACCTTGCACATAAGCAGGAGAAGTGTTGGTGGATAACAATGGTGGAATTATAGTTCAATTGATTGACTGTAATAATAAACGTTCATGTTTGGCAATGTGTCTTTAGAAGTGACTGCAAGGATTACATGGCTCAGCAAACCATGGAGGAGGAGAACCAGCCTGGGGTGGTGGAACCAGTCCTGGGCTGGTGGCAGGGTTGGGTCGTCTTCTTACAGGATTTGTTGTGAGGTGACAGGGAGGTAGGTGTGTGGGCAGGAAGGGCTTGTGTACCAAGGACATAAAGAGGTAATTTGCACCCCTCAAAAGCAAAACCTTTGCATGATCTCTGACACTTTTGGACTGTACGTGAATGATTCCTCTGCTGAAAAGATCCCAATGAGCATATCAGGAGATGTAGGCTCATAAATAAGCCTATACATAAATATATCAAACCCCATATACATACATGAAGGATGTTTACACTCCCTTTGTCTACATGTAAATATGTTACATGTAAATTGATTGATTGGTTTTGTAGGAAACTGACGTCCAGCTTCTCTTTGAAGGAGGCAAGATCACAGAATTCAAAATGGGGTTTACTCTAGAGAGAGTAGATAAATACCTTCTATTTCTGATTGCCTTTTTTTTTTTTTTTTTAAACATATGTTTACAGTAACTGTACTCTTGCCATTGTTTTTCTTTGTGCTGCTGAGGCTTGGATAACTATCTACTCTCAGTTGGCTGTGTAGAAGAAAATCTTCAACGGTCCAAATATGTGGGCAGGTGAGGTGAACCATAAATATTTATCCCAGCAGCCAAGTATATTAACTTTTAAGCTGCACATTTTGTCTGTGAGGTTTAATTTCAGAGAAGTGTCTGTGAGACCGTTTCTGAATCTGAGGTTTATTACATGCTCCAAAGTTGTATTTTTATTAGTTGCTCTATTTATTTCTTGCTGTCTTTTGAATTTTCTGGGTTTATATTTCTTTGTTGTTGATTTTTTTTTCTTTCTTTTTTAATTCCATATTTATCTGGTTAGAACTTTTGATGTGGCAAATGTGGAACAACTTTATTGAAGATCATCTGACTACAGTAGGACTTAATGACTCTTATATGTTCGTTCTTGTAGCTCCTTGGATGTGGCAATAATTCATTGATTTTTTTACTTTGATAACCAGAAGCTGCTATAACGTATATTACTAATACTTGAATCTGGCTTGAAAAAAAACCCATAAATCCATGCCCTGAAGAAGATGAAGCATGTGGGAGAGAAACACATCAGCACGGTGAAGACCAGCAGAGTATTGTGTGTAGTGGGTAAAGCTCCTGAGGCTGGCAGAATAGGCAGGGGTGTGCTGAAGGCAGCAGTGCACAATTTTAAGGGGGATGACTGGTTCTTGGAGGAGTGCAAAAATGGCTGAGAGCTGGAGGTCAGCAAAGGGAAATTGCCTCTCTGCCTCTGTTTCTCCTTCTGTGAAACTATAGGGTAACTCTTGCATTGTGTGTGCTTGGACTGGAACGCTGTGCCAGTTCAGTAGCCCTAGAAAAGTGAGGGAGAGATGAACACCCTAGGTGGGTAACAAGGTGCTGTTTCTGACTCTCTTACTAGAATTGGACGAGCACTTTGTCTTTTTTAATGATCTGGGATTACATTTGACTTTGTATTAACAAAAATATAGTGCTGCCACGTTGTCTTTGCAGAAAACTAGAAGAAGAAAGAATTGATGTATAAAATGTAAGCAGTGGTTGGACTAAGGTTGTAGTGCTCTTTCCTGCAGTTAACAAACCTTTCTCTCTTCTATTTTGATTTATTTTTCACACCTCCTTTAACCTGTTTGTTCTTCATAAACTTAAAGAATTGAGCTAAATAGAGTCTGCTACTAAGAACAGGTTAGCTAGTTCTTTTAAAAAGGCTGTATTAAGAGAGTCCCAAATAATTATATTTCCACCCAGGAAAGTAGTGTTACATTAAGGTGTGAAGTTGTGAAGGCTCAAAGTGAGTTCTGATGGGCAGCTTTTCCCTTAATGATAGTCACTTTCCTCATCCTTACGTTCTCTTAGTGTGCTTATTCTACATTTGACTTTCTCAGACATGGAGTAGCTGGAAAAAAGCTTGTCTGTGATACTCAGTCAATTTAAAGATGCTTATTGAAGCTACTTATTCTTAAATCAGATAGTTTATGTACTGCGATTTCTGCCCTAGCTTCTTTCATGGGCAAGCTATGGATGTACTGTAGTTTCTCTTTCTATGAATCAAAACCGTATTGTGGTCTGGCCTACGGCTGCCTTGCAGAGTCTGAAGTTGCCCTGAAGACTGCTTATTTCCTCTTTTACCTTCCCCTCCTCCCTCTGACCCAAACCCACAGACTCCCGCTGTCTGTCGAGAGCATGAACAGACTCTGAGGTCTTCTCCGTCATGAGTCAGGGCAATGCTTCTTACATTAAAGCACAGATAGTCACAGGTGTGTTGTGTGTTGGTGTGGGTTGTTTTTTTTTTCTGGTTTTTGTAGATCTAGAGATGTTTGGCTGCAAGATAAAAGATTAAAGAGCTTGCCAGGGTCATTTAAAAATCTATGTGATTATAAGGTTATAACCAAGTTTTTATATAAACTCCAGTTGTGCTCTTCCTCAATCCATGTCACTTCTTTCATATGAATGCTAATCACCGAAGACCGAAAAAGGATTTTCTGTTGATTCATAGGTCATGTTAAATGTAAGTGGCTGGAGTGAGAGCTGCATAACCTTGGCTGTGTTTACCTCCCAGGCGAGAAAAGGGGTTTGGTTTGATTCTGCATGCTGTAGGTGCTTAGGATGGAACTGTTTTCTCCTATAATGCGACATGATGATTAAGAATTTGTGTTAATCTTTTGCAGTAATTTGTTTCATTTTTCCTCCTGTCTGTTTTCCTCCCTTTTGTGACTTGGCTGCTCCCCACCATTAGCTGCTTTTTGCATTCTGTCCTTTATTGTTTTGTGCCTTGGCTTGTGTCTTATCTGGCGTGGGACTGAATGAGGTCTTCGGGATCGTCGGAGTGCGCAAGCAATTCTCTCTCACATAATCCTGCTTATAAGTGTTTTGGCTTCTCTTTTAAAACACATCCTGATACAGTCTCCCATTAAGAATACAAAGTGTTAAAAACTAATTATCTGTAACATTTACAAATCTTACTCAAATTTCCTGTCTGAATTTGGGCTAGTTCTTGTCTTTTGATAGTTTTCTTCTTTCCTATTTCAGCATCAAGCTTACTACGTTTTGTGCTTTTCTCTGTTTGCATGTGAAACTCATGGAGGAACGTTTTATTTGGCTTGCTCTCGTCTTTAAAAATGTGATGAGTGGTAATAAAACCTTTTTCAACTTAAATTATCTGTCACTGTTGTAAGTGTACTGAGTTGATTGCTGGCACTAAGCGTATGTGAGAGGCAGTTACATGTACAGCATGGACTTCAGGTGTGGTTTATTTAGAATAAAACTTTTTTTTTTTTTTTTCCCCTGTACAAGTTAAGCCACTGGTTAATTCAAGGCATTTTAATTTTCTCAAAACCAAAGACCCTAGCTCATCATGCAGTTTGAGTAAGTGTACTCTCAATTTTTAGGAGACCCTGCAGCACCACCTAACGCTTAACAATTCCTTAGAGACTGTTTCTGTGAAACTGTTTCTTTCTATTTAGGTCCCTGTACAGAAGTAATGGTTGGTTGTCAGTTCTCTGTCTGCATTCAAGTAACTTCTGCTGATTTTTAAGTTTCATTTGTTTAAAATCTTTGTCTCTGGAACTTTCTTGGCAGTGATAGTCCATATGGTGTAGGATAACTTGAGCGTGTCTTGCCTTTGTTTTGTTTACATAGTTTTTGTTCTGTAGCAAATGTTTCTCATGTTACTTGTAAATGTGCCTTTCCTCCAGGAGCTCTGTATGCTGCATAAGAGTCAATTATTTTAGTTCCCAACTGCAAATTTTCTGCTGGTTCTTTATGCCTTTCAGTCACTGTTGTGGGTAAGAGCTCCCAACCTGTTGTATCACAGTCTTGAAGTAAAAGTCCAGTTATCTAATGATCCTTCAACACACAGCTGTCACATCACCTACACTGATGGTATATTTAACGATCTAATGGTAAGTTCATGCAGTCAGTGTTGTAGGTCTTTCAGATTTTATGAGTTTTTTAGACTTAGAGCTGAAAACTTAGTTTGAGAAACTCTGGTTGTTAGCAATCTATTCAGAGAGGGCCGTAAGATCGAAGAGTATTTTGCCATGTGTTTAATGATAGTACCATATGGTCAAATAAAGTTACTTCTTTAGTGCAGTGGATTTCTGGAACTCAGTGTGACCAACCTTTGCTTTCACACTGTGTAAGTCACTTGATAAAGTGTATTAATAAGGAGAGAACAGTATTAATTTTCATGTGTATGTACTATACTAAAAGGATTTCTGGAAATCTTCCAAACAAAAATAAAAAAGAGTATCTCACGATTTTTCCAAAAGTCTGCATTACTCTTCTTATTTCTCTTACCAGAAACTAGATTTGGATGGAGCAGCAAATGTGCAGCATAAGGGTGAGGGATCAGTGAGATAAGGTCTAGAGCTCCTGTGCTGCTTCAGGCTTTCCTGAGTAAGACCAGCTTGTGTGTGATCAGGATGCATCTCCACACATGAGCTGTATCTGTGAAATTGGACTCTGGCTAATCCTTGTCTGGCACATATAAGAAGTTTGTGAGCCTTGGGGGAGCAGACAGAAGTTGGCACAGGAGGATGAAGGATTCTTGTATGTGTTATCCTGGGTCTCCTCCCTTTCCAGCTCTTGGTCAAGCCCAAAACTCACTTTCAGCTGTCTTAGACCCATGATTTGGAGGTGGGACTGGCTTTTTGAGAAGGGGCTGATTTATGCTTAGTATAGATGTAAACATTTTTACTTCTCAATACTCATCTGTTGTGCTCATCTGTTTCTGAGAAAGTCTTCTACTTCAGCTTTTAGGATCTGACTGCTAGAGTTTGCCACCTGGAGCTGTAGAGGGGAGGGGATTATATCCTGGCTGAAATACTTGAAGTAGCAACTCTCATCTGGAATAGAAAAGATAATCCTTAGCAGGCTTGTAATAACTATATTAAAAAACTGCGCAGTGGAGGAAGAAAGTACTTCTGCTTTTCTTTAACAACATAGCACCATAAAACATTAGAAGATGGCTGATGTATGCTGAGTTATCCATTTTCCACTGATGTAGTTGATGCCAAGCAAGTCCTGGTGGTGTAGATGTGCTGCACTAGCACATGGGTGTCACAGTGAGCTACCAAGGCACCTGCCTGCATCCGTGTGGAAAATGAAATCTCACTGTGTTGCCAAATATGAGTCTGTGTAATGTCTGTAGATGCAAATTTTGTGTTTGAGCCTAGTGTCCAAGGCTTGAGATGATTGAGGAAAAAGGCTGGTGTTGTCTGCTAATAAATGCCCCCAGCTGAAGAGGTTAATTCTGAGTGCTTGCTTTGTGCTGAAAGTACCCTAAATCCATTCTCGGATTCTAGCTGACTTTTGGCCTAGTAACTGTAAATCAGCATGATGTAATGCAAATATTGTAAAGCAGTGTGTTTTAATGCCCTTACTGTGGGATGCTGCAACAAGAAGAAATGTTTTAGCATCCCTTTTGAAGCATTTTCTATATTTTTTATGCAAAAGTAATCTGTCCCTGAGTGACTATATACCTGACCAAGGTGTTTGAATCCGATAGTTGATTAACTGTGCGAAGAACGAACTTTTAGACTTTCAAGAGTAACGTATATTCACTTCCCCCTGCTACTTCCTGTTGGTTTTTCCATGCAACAATTCTAGCTAAGAGAGAGGAGAAGACTTGCAAGCTGTCAATGTCTACAAGGTATTAAAAGCTTTACAGTCCCCCTGTGCTATATGTATTTCCTATAATTGGGAATTTCTGTGACTTAGAAATAAACCACAGTTTTTCACTGCATAGTGTTTGCTAACAACACAAGGTGTAGCAGTCAGATACAGCTCATGTGTTGCACTTTTAAACTGCTGGAATTCTGCAGGCAATCCAAAAGGCTTTATATATTTGTCTGTTTTGCTCTCAAACAAAGCAAAAGGAAGGAGATGATGCAGAAGGTGATTCTCTATCCAATTTCAATTTTCTTCTGTCTTTAGGTTTGTAATAATGTTGCTGTGTACATGCAAATGATGTTAATCAGGAGATTTTCGTGTCAGCTTTGTCAACGTTTACATTCACTTTACACATTGAATTTGCATTTGAAAAGGGCTGTTATAATCAACGTTTAAGGGATAACATAGCCAAATTTACATTTGATTGAGTAGAAATGTTAAGTAATTTTAGCTGAGCTGTTGCTAGGAAACACACCAATGTTCTTTTATGATTTTTTTTCTTAATCCATACTGTTCTTCTCTTTAATTGTCAATTCATCTGATAATACAGGAACACCAACACTCAGATAGTATAACTAATGTCTTTACTACATTTCTAGATGCAGTTTTTCTGTGTCAGAATTTAGGATGAAGTTTTGGACAAATATGCTTGTAAATGGTCTTCATGACTACTTTTGTGTGTGTGATCATGCATAGGATCAGCTGTTTGGCCCATCTAAAAAACCCATAGTTTTTCGATATTTTTGTGATAAGTTATCTGTTTGGAAGCGTACTGGTGCCTTTCCTTTTTTTGTGGTCCATGTTTATGATGTTAGTCACCATGTAAAGAACATCGTGCAGCTGCCCAAGAATTCAGCTGCGTTTTATGTATGAGAAACCTCAGGGTTTGTGCAGTACACTAGTTTTGTCCTTAGCCCGGGCGAACATTTTGATAATTGCCTTATTTTTATTCAAGTGGGCAAAACGAATCTTAGCTGCAAAAGGAAATCTTAGGATTTCGGGTATGCTCTGGCCATCGACTGTGTATCTCTTGGAACTTGCAGGAGGACTTCACAGCCTGGCACTTTGCAGCAGTGTTCATCTGGCAAAAATGCTACTTAAAGGGAAGAATAGTTCCTATTCATATCAGTCCCAAAGCATTTCAAGTGCATTATCTGTGTGGTGCATATAAATGTGGCTATTCCCTGAACCTTGTTAGGAGGCAGTTGAAGGAATGTGGCTTCTAGTAGAGACTCTTGCCTTCCCGCCCCGTGAACCCGACCAGAATACAGTTTTGCTGTAGACACACTGTCCTTGCTTTGTGTACCCCAAAGGTTTTTACAAGGCAGTCAGTCAGGGGCTGGTGGTACCGTGACTCTGTGGGCAAAGACAGCAGCTATTAGTCACGTATCGATAGTTCACAAGCATCCCCGGGGACCCAAACTTCTGCAAACCTGGGAAGAGGGCTGGCATGTTGTCATCCATTTTTAATCCCTTCCAAATGCAGCACTAATTCTTATCTTTACACCTTTGTGGTCAAGTGAAGTGGGTAGATGGGAGTCAACCTTGCATGCAGAACTGCAAAAGTGTAAGTCTCGGTGTGACGTGTAAACCTTGCAGTTTTCCGGCCAGGGCTTTAATCATACTGACAATAGTTTTGGGGCTGCTATTACTGTAACACTGCGTAAACAGTACCAGCATTCCAGATCCATGCTGCAGGAAAGACTGCAGATTCCTTATATTTTTATGGTCTCCCAGCGGTACAGGCTACATTCCTCAGATTCTGAGTAATCCATGCATGGGCAAAATATGTATGATAAAATCTGATCAGGCAAGGCCTACTGCTGCAGATGTGGGTTTCCTTCAGCTCTTAGCACCTGTTGCATTCCTTCCTGGAAATTACTGATTAAAATAACTTTTTCTTGCTACTCATTGTAGTTGTACTTTTATTTATTTAAATAAATAAATGAGGCCTCTGTGGTGCAGCCTGGTTGGAAAGAAAGCTCAGACAGCTTATTTTCATTTGCGTACTCCTAATTTTCACATGTTGGTAGCTGTGAACGTGCCATTCTTCAGTGGCTTTTGGAGCCTCTGACTCCAGGAAGAAAGATGAATGAGCTATGCAGCTTAAACTCTACTACCGAGCAACTGAGAGCTGCATTTATGGAGGGAACATGGATTAACTTGGTGGAAGAAGGTGGAGAAAGAACAGTGAAGGAATATATCTCCATATCAACATAACAGGAAGAGGTCATCTTCATACAGCACGAGTAGGAAGAACAAAACCCCATGCTTACGTGTAGCAAATCCTAGTAACTTTGAATAGCCAGGAGAATTCAGATGCTCTACCTGGCTTTTTAAACAGCCTTGTAACATGCTCAGGCTGAATACAGCAAACTGACTGAGGAAATTGGAACAGATTATTGAGGACTTCACTGTGGAGAGTGTGCTACAGCATCTGTTCGTGCATCAGTGGGAGCTTGTGTGTCTCACTCCTGGCATGCCTCACTTGTGCCTCCTCTCCGTTCAAGACATAACTTCATTTAGCTTTCTTAGTATGAGGTCTTGGTGGAGACAGTGCAGTTATATAGATTTTAACTGCATCTACATAAAAATTCATGAAAATGGCTATCTTCATGTAGAAATTACTTTTTTTTTTTTTTTTTTAAATAAACTAAAGCTTTACAGCTTTGAGGTATGGACAGTGTCTCAGGTGGGATGCATGGTGGAAGACAGGAGCTATCACTTAGGAAAGCTGTCTGGTAGTTCTGTTTAAGTATTTCTTTAAGTGACTGTTATTTTCCAAGAAAATTTAACATATTCCACTGCTCCCATGTTCTATGTGAAATGTTCAAATAGCATATGTGGTTGCCTTTGGGATGCTGGCCACTGATGATTACATCTGTGTGATGTAGTGCAAGATCACAGAGTACTGCTAGATTCTGCTAACTGCATGCTCATGCTCACGACTCTTTGAGAACTTCTGCTACTTCCCCCCTCCCCCGCCGGCCTCCCCAGGACAGTCGATCTATATTGTGCTAGAGACTGAAATGCAATCTGATTTTTAAGGCATGAAGATGCACAAAAAAATCTTCTTATCTGATTAATTCTCTATGCTAAATTTCTATTCTGGGTGATGGATTTAATTTTTTTGTCATACTTGAATTTGTCTGTTGCTCACTTGTTTTCTGGGCTGGGATAACCTAAAGATGGATGCACAAATGTAACTTGGGTTATACTCTTCTTTAGAAAGGTTTCTTGACATGGCAGTCTCTTGAAGTAGGTGAATTTACTTTTTCACCTCTTAATTTTCATTATTAGTAATAAAATATCCCTGTTCAACTTATTCTTTTTAAAAATTGATCTCGGTGCAATCTCTGGACCTCTTCATAGTTCTTGTCCTGGGTATACAGCAGTGCTTGCTCACTCTTGCATTCACTGTGTTATATCTTTATCTTCAGGAAGTAAGCCCAGAACTTTGTACTTGCTCTTAGTTGTGATGATCCTTCAGTGCTTTACTGGTTGTGTATTATTAGGTTGCTTACTGTCAGGTCATGCTAATGGATTTGTTTTCTCCCTGTGCTTACTGTATTGTTGCCCTTATTGTGTTAAATTTCCAGGTGTTTGTATGCACCTCCCTCATGAGAGTTTCCAGGGGTAGTACTGTGGCTAGCTGCTGGCAGATGGAAGTTTAAGTTATTTTAGTAAGGCTAATTTCTTTGTGGGTATCCTTCTGCAGAACAAACAAAACCACAGCAGCAGTGGCCAGTCAAAGGAAACTCCTTCTACAATTGAAAAAAATTGCCTAGAGTCTTGAATGTTTACTGCAGTAGTCAGATTTTTAAGAGTAAATGATCTACTGAGTTGATTACAACAGTACTTTAAATGTGGGGGAAGCTTTTTTTTTTCAGTATGAGTATTCAATCTCTATATCTCATCAGTTTAGTCCTTTGTGTTAAGCCTCTTTGCAGGAGGGAAGTGTGATTGCTTAGCTGTAAAAGCAGATATTCATCCTTCTTGATGATAGATTAATCAGTTATTAACGGTGATTTAAATATATAATGGAATTGCATACAGCATGAGTTATTTAGCATATTTTGTTTGAATGACTGCAACACAGAAAGTGTAGTCTAACATGAAAGTAAAAGGTTTTCTAGCCTGTGTTTCTTTCCCTATAAAATGTTGCAGCTTAATAAAAAGCAGTCTATCCTTCCTAACTCAGCATTTTTGTTTGAAATAGAAGTCTGTAAAATTCAGCTCTGTTGGTACTTCAAGGTGCACAGAAAGAAAGGAAAAAAACTTTACATCTCAATAAAGCTGATTCTTGGTCAGAGCTGGGCTCTCTAAAGCTCTTGTGTGTATTACTGATACTACAGGCAGGTTGTGTTTGACCAAGGTCTTCAATTTGAAGGCTGGTTATTGAAGGCATTGTAGTGATGAAATTCCATGTGTGGATGAGATGAGAAGCAAAGTCATATCAGTTCTAGTGATGTGCAGTTGATAGTTTTTAATCATTTGCTTCTTGGGCTTCTTGTGACTCTGCAGCTTCTTCCTCAGAAGGCAGCACAAGTTCTTGAAATGATTTATAATTTGTAAGTGGTACTGAGAATAGGCTTAGAAAAGGAGAGACAAGAGAAGGGAACAGGAATAAGACTTTTTTGTTCTATCATCTTTTCACGGTGTCACAAAATACTGTTCATTTGGTGTTGGCTGTATTCAAACATGGATGCATATGTGGTTTTGGCTCTCTAAGATACTTTTCAAAACTTCATTTTTTAAGCTTCATTCCAAAGTATCTTTTGCCAACTTATATTTTAATGCATAGACGTGTGTGTGTGTTATGACATAACAGTATGTTAAGTCAGCATCATTGTATTTGTTTCTGTGTGGGAACTCTAGTTATAATCTGGACCCTTTTTATTAGTGGAATGAAGAGCTTGAGCTGATTGCTTGACTTGATTTTGCTAAATCATTGCTTACATGATTTTCTTGTTGTATTGCCAAGAAAGTGATTTTAGCACCCTGCTCTGAAAATTATTATTCAACAGTATTTTTATATCCAGTTTCTGTTATGAGGCTGTCTGAAGACATTCTGTGAAGGTGAAACACTCTGGTGTGTAAGGGACACAATTGTATTTTCATTCCCCTGTAGCAGAAAAGGCAGCCTTTTCAATTACCTGCTGTTTTGGGAGTTCTGACCACTCTCATACATGGGGGGCTGCTGCCACCTCCCCTCTGCGTCAGTGGCGAGTCCTTCCTGCCTCGCTGATGTGCTTGAGTTGCGCAGTTGGTCCTGAGACACTAAAGGATGGCAGAAATGTGAGGTGTGAGAGTGAATGGCAAACCACCACTCACGGAACGTCTATGCCTACAGGTACAATAGATACCAGCCAGGGCTTGAGGAGGGGAGTTGTGCTGTATGACTCTGTGGCTGGAGACCCTGATAAGGTGTCAAGTTAACTAGAGCGATCACTTGAGGAGCAGAAGGTTTGTTTGCGCCATGGGGCAGGCATAGTCCAGCAGCTTGTCTCCTGTATCCTTCTGGATTCTGAACTGGCTGCTCCCAGTGTTTCAGTGCCTGCCACTGTGCTATGAGGAAAAGATTGTTTAGTGCCTTTCTTCTGGTCTTGGCTGTGGAAATGAAGTGGCCCGCAGCACCATGTCTGACATCATCTCATGACTGTAGTGCCTCAGTTTTCTAATGCTTGGTTAGTGTGATGGTGAGTTGGGGTTTTTTGTTCCCTGTAGCATAGTTTTACGTGCTTTCTCTGGTGTACGGAGACCACTTCTCTTGGGTCTGTTTATTCCCCCACAGAATTATTGTTCAGCTGATTTTCTTCACAGTTGTAACTGCTCTTAAAATCTTACAGTTGGGCTTCATGCATGATGTGATGAGCTTCAGGTACATGGAGTGGCATGCCCACTTCAACAGCATAATGGGCAACATGAAAAAGGATGTGAGACCACAGTTTTCCATTTTATTTCCATACCAGAAAGAATTCTTACGTTGTTTTTCCTTAACCACTGCATGTTGATGTGTGGCTGTTATGGATAGTCCACAGGCTGCAACAGCAGCCCTCGAGTTGCTGCCTTTGATACTGTGCCACAGGCGTGGGATTCTGCCAGAAGGCCCAAACAAGTTCCCCTGCCTTCTACACTGCTTTTTCTGGGCCCAGCACAAAGTGAACCAACTACTTGTGTTGTGCGCCCCCTGCATGAACAGGAAAAGAGAGGAGAACTGAAATAGTTTGTCTTGGAGCCTATACAAATCTGGTGTAAGTGAAATTTCAACTAGTCGGTTGTCCAGATGCCTTCCATCTCTATTGCAGCAGAAAAACTCAAATAATCCTCACTCTGGAGTCTAATTCTTATATATGTGAATATGTAGGAGACCCTGATCTCAGGAGAGTCCTCTGAGTCAGCAGCGTCATGTCTGGCCCTCAACTAGACAGATAAACTCTCCCCTCCTTGAGCTGTTTTTCAAATGTTTAAGGAGAGTATCTGCTAAACTGCCAGTTTGCTCTGTGTATGAACTCCTGATGAAGCAGAGCTGGCTGGGGTCTTAAGCTTCAAAGAGAGTAATGGTCCTGTCAGTGTCCCCTCTTTTACTTGATGGTGTTTACTTCTGGATGCTCAAAAAATTCTGCTTCAGCCCTGAAAAAAACCCACTACCACTTTCTACAAGATCAGCCAGGTATCCCAAAGTGGCATTTAAGCTTCTTGTCTGCCAACAGAGTGCCTCCAGAAAGCTGGTGATGGAGCTTGCCAGCCTGTGTCCTCTCCTGGCCCAAGCTTCTGCACCTTCTCTGGGCCAGAACTCTGTAAGCTACAAGTCTTTGGCACAGATACCACTTCCAGCCCATTCAAGGCTGATTGCATCCAAGGTTTCAGAGCCATGATGACATCTCCCTAGGTAGTGTGCAGCCTCTAGGAACTAACTTCTGGATCTCCTGAAGGCAAGTAAAGTATCTGCTAAGCTGGTATGGCTTCCTAGCCTGTGCCTTGCCTGGAAAGAGACAGTGAAACCCTAAGGCGAGACTGAGAACCTGGGAGGATTGGCTGTATGTCCCGTTGTCTGATGTTGTGGAAGTGTGTCTTCTGCCTCTCCTTTAAGCTGTCCCTACTGGATCATCATAGGTTATTAAGATCACCCAGTCCTTCAGGTTGGAGGGAACCTTGGGAATGTGTGTAGTCCAACCTTCTCAAACCAAACACTGAGTTCGGGTAAGTTGTTCTTGTAGTATCCAGACTTAAGTAACTTTCTGAATTGGCCAAGATAATCTTTTTTGGTGTATTGTACCTCTTGCCTTAAATGTATCACTCAGTCCTCTTGGTATCTACACCTAGGGCTGCCTTTTGCTGCTGATGCTGAATGCAAAAGCGAAACCCTAGACCCAAGGAGTTCCCATGCTTTCAAAGCAGGCTTGTCAGCTCTTGTCCTAAAATTCAGTGGTGGCAGTCTGGCACGAAATGTACTGCCCGCTTGCTCTAGCAAATACACTTAATGTAACAGAGCAACACCTGCAGTTTCCTAAGGATTACTTACTTGAACAGATTTCATATTTAGACTGAGATACTTTTTTTCTGATTTCATTCTCATGGTGCTTTCCCATGACTGGTGCCTATGTTGTTATTTTTTGGGAGTGTTTCTCAGCTTTGCTGGTGTCTGTTGTACCTGTGGCAGTCCCAAAAGCAACCAGAAGCACAGTGCCCTTGCTGGTACCCATTGCACCTGCAGACACAGGGTTATCAAAGTGGCATGTTGGCTGTGGTCTGCTTCCTCAGTGAGGCTGCTTATGTATTGAACTGTGTTGCTCTGCTGCTGAGCAGCAAATGTTGGCTAGTAGCATAGTCCTGTCAGTAAAACACTGCCCTGTAATGGGGACTCTGTAGTAATCAAATGTCACAGACAGCAAATGGAATATAAATTTATTTATTTACTTAAATATAGAGACAGAAAACTTCAGTTCTGGATTAATGCCCTGGTTCACTCAAATGTCCAGTAACAAACAAAACCACCTGGTGGGTCAGTGTTGCTGACACTCATGTAGAGCA